>NC_092875.1:381219445-381519445 GCF_028372415.1 Notamacropus eugenii
AAGTTGCTTTCCTTTTAAAAAAACAGATCTAAGAACCTGTATAGCAGGCTCTCCTGTGTACATTGGGGTTTTTGCTGCTACACCTTCCTGCAGAGTAAGATAGATTTCCATACACAATTTATATGTGTTATTGCCTCTTTAAACCAAATCTGGTTAGAGTAAGGCTCCCTTATTCTCTCTTCCCTCTCCCATCTTCTCCTCCAATGCAAAAGCTCTTTCTTGCCTCTTTTATGTGAGAAGATTTGAGACATTGTAACTCTCCCTTTCTCTTTTTTCCCAGTATATTCCTCTCAATATTTAATTTTACCTTTTAGGTATCCTACATTTATATTAAGCTCACTCTATGATATATATCTATATCTATCTATAACTATATCTCCGTATAGACATGTGTGTACACATACGTGTGTATATACATATGTATATGAATGCATATATACACATACATACATGTGTATGCATAGATACATATATCTATACATCCATATACATATACACACATATAGTGTACCCATACATATCCATGTATACATATATAAATGTAATATATTTATGTATGTGCATGTATATATATGAATATGTATATGTGTATATATACATATATGTGTGTATGTATATCTATTCTCTCTCACTGCCCTAATACTGAGAAATTTCTCATGAGTTACAAATATAATCTTTCCATATAGGAATGTGAACAGTTCAAATTTGATGAGTTCCTTATGGCTTCTCTTTCTTGTTTACCTTTTCATGTTTCTCTTGATTCTTGTATTGGAAAGTCAAATTATCTACTTAGTTCTTGCACTTTTCCACAAGAATGCTTGGAAGTCCTCTATTTCATTGAAATTACATTTTTTCCTCTGAAGGATTATATTCACTTTTGCTGGGTAGGTGATTCTTGGTTTTAATCCTATCTCTTTTGACCTCTGAAATATCTCCCTTATGCAGAAGATGCTAAATCCTATCTTATCTTCATTGTGTTTCCATCCTATCTTATCCTCATTGTGTTTCCACAGTATTTTAATTGTTTGTATCTGGCTGCTTGTAGCATTTTCTCCTTGAAATGGGAACTCTGGAAATTGGCTACCATATTGCTAGGAATTTTCTTTTGGGGATCTCTTTCAGGAGGTGATTTCCACTTGTATTTTACCCTCTGGTTCTAGACTATCAGGATAGTTTTCCTTGACTATTTCTTGGAAGATAATTTCTAGGCTCTTTTGCTGATCATAGCTTTCTGGTAGTCTCATAATTTTTAATATGTCTCTCCTGGATTTCTTTTCCAGGTCAGTTGTTTTTCCAATGAGATATTTCACATTGTCTTCTATTTTTTTTATTCTTTTGATTTTGTTTCATAATTTCTTGATTTCCCACAAAATCATTATATTTCCTTTTCTCCATTCTAAATTTGAATCAATCATTTTCTTCAGTGAGTATTTGGACCTCCTTTTTCATTTGACCAATTCGACTTTACAAGGTGTTCTTTTCCTCATTCACTTTTTGGACCTCTTTTGCCATTTGTGTTAGTCTGTTTTTAAAGGTGTTATGTTCTTAAGCATTTTTTTCATCTCCTTTAGCAAGCTGCTGAATTATTTTTCCTGATTTTCTTCCATCACTTTCATTTTTCTTTGCAACTGTTTCTCTACTTCTCTTGTTTGATTTTCAGAATCTTTTTTCAGCTCTTCCATGGCCCAAGACCATTTCATATTTTCTTTAGAGGCTTTGGATACAGTAGCCTTTTTTTTTTTTTGCAGTCTTCCTCTGGTTGTATGCTTTGACCTTCCTCATCCCCAAGGGCATAAGGAAAATACATTTTCACCAGTAATGAAACTTTTCATACTCGTATTTTTCTACTTATTTGCTCATTTTCCCACCAATTACTTGACTTTTGAGCTCATTGTTAAACGGAGGATGTACTTCCACAGGTAATAAGGGTTTTGTAACCCGTTGTTTTCAGTTGTTTTCAGAGATATCTTTGGGAACCTGTGAATTTTCAGTGCCTCCAAAATAGTATGATCAAAGAACGAGTGTTTACTGATCTCCTGGCTTGCAATCTTGTCTGTGAGAAACCACAGCCCTTTTATTCTGCCGTAGAACTGCAAGCAAAATTCCCTCTCCACCTCCTCCACTCATTGTGCCATATCAGCACTCTTCCTCTCCCCAGCATCGCCACCCAGGAATGCAACCCAGATCAGTGCTAGATTCCCCCACCATCTGTAAGATGAGAGCTCTAGAAGCAACCACTATTTGTGGCAGTAGCTGTCATCACTTTGGGACTGGGGCTTGTACCAGAATATGTTCCTCTGTAATGGAGGTGAGAGAGCTTTCCTACTAATCTTTGAAACTGTTTTTAACACATGTGGGTTGAGAAGTCTAGAAACTGCCTCAACTTCCAGAGATTCAGTATCCTGAACCCTGCTCCACTGTTCTGGAAAGCAATTTAGACTTATTAAATAGAAGTTACTAAATGGCTCATGCCTTTTGATTCATAAATCTCATTCTTAAGACAATAATCCACACCTAATATAACAAAAGACACCCATATTTAAAATATTTCTAAAATAGCTCCTTTGATAAAATTTGGAAACAAAATATATCAGTTTTACATGAATAGTTGAACAAATCATACTATATGAATGCAACAAAATATCACTTCTTGGAAAGGATAGGAATTTGAAAAAGTCTAGACTTCAGATTTCATTTATTTAGATAAATGCTGCGTGAGTGCATTATTTGTGTGGTCATATGAGGTGGGTATGTCCACATGAATAGTCGCAATGTATAGACATAATTCATGGGAGATATGAACAGATACACTTCTCTTTTCTCCAGTCTCAAAGAGGGGTATCGGACAAGAATTATAGCTCTCTGTTCCTCAGCCACTCAAATATTGCTGGTACAGCAGTACAGTATAAAAAACTGCTTCCCTGGCCACACTGAAGGACACAGTTAGCTTCTACACTTGGTCCTTTGCCACTAAATGCTGATTACACAAAATCCTCACAATACGTAAACAGAACATCACAAATAATGAATGAGTGAACCCATTTATTCAAATAAACAAGATAGTGAAATTAGAGAATATACATTAAGACATGAAAATAAAGGAGTTCTACCATTGACAATTTACATAGCTCAGCTCAAAGCATAAGAGAGGTCTCAAATTTTAATTGGAAAGAAAATCTCCAAAGACGTGGTATGAATGTAGTCTGTATGAATACATGTCTGAAGTTTAAGAGTCTTTCCAGATCAAGTGTTCATCTGGTATAACATGAATCCTCTAAAGCAAGTCTCACACCAACTCCATCACTTTTGAAAACATGATTAATAATTTCTAATTTTGTTCTGCCATTAAATAGTCAAATTTCCTTTCATATAAAGCTTTCCCCTCTCCATCAGCTCCAGTTGAAATTGTTGTAAAGACCACAAAACTTTGCTCAATCAGTATTCCTAACATACTATCAGAGTTAAATGATACATTATTTCTCCTATCCAAATCATAAAAATGCAAAAGTCATGTGTTGTTAATCACAATCATGCTATAAAGAATTTTACTTAACTTTTGAGGCATTATATTTGTAGGGTAGTTTGAGGGTGGTCTGGAACTTGATTACAAATGCTGTGATATCATTGTAAAATATATTAATAAATTCTAAAAGAGTAATAAATTTGATACAATTAACATATTAGTCAATGCCAATAATTTATACAATTAAAAATAAAGTCTATATAAAATATAGCTTTAACATTCCCTTGACCTGTCAGTCTTGTCATTCCATTTAAATACGAAATAAGGTTAATTTGTTATTACATGATCTTGATGAATCTGTAGTGACTGCTTCCTTTTCTACTTGTACACTAGACTTCCCATTAATAATATATTACAAGAATTTTTTCAGGAATTGAAGTCAAGTTCTTTTATGTTTAATTTATTAATTACATTACTTTTTCCTTTTTTTTTTTTTGAAATTTATAACTGTTGCCCTTTTCCATTTCTTTGGCAATTCTGTACTTCCTTAAAACATTTTAAAGACCACTGACTGGAGTTCTAGAATTTCACCTTATTCTGATTTCTGTCCCCTGAAAAATAATTAACCTTGACTTTTTATCCTGAATTAGTCAAATGCTGATAGGTTTTTTTCCTATGAAATTCTTTATTATTTTGAGTTTCAGCCCTATATTAATCTTTTTGTTCTATCCTTTCTAAACCAAGTGTCTTCCTTATTAGAGAAATAGGAAGTAAAAAAATAATTTCTTCTATCAGAATAAAGGTAATCAGAGATGGGACTCTCATCTTTCCTCACTAATTTTTATGATTCAGAGCCATTTTGCATCCTCAAAAGGCCAGAGCACATGACCATCTACATGGGAAGTGCAATACCCTTGACCAATTCATCACAGGAGCTTCGTTGATTCACGTTTTAGTATTATTATTACGTTAGGCATCTCAAAAAGGAGTTTAATCTCTTCTTTTATCCTATTTTTTTCCAGAAAAACTTAAAATATCAGTTTATTTATTTTATTGTTTCTTTCACCAGCTAGAATTCATGAATGTTTAAGATTAGTGAAATTCTTTTTAATGTCTATACCATGTTTTCACATTTACCTACTTAAATTTTTCCTTGATTGCATATTTTCCAAATACTGTGAAAATCTAAATTGGCTTATGAATTCTTTATCTCTATTGGCAACATCAGACATCTCAACATTTTGTTCCTTACTGGAGTTGCTTGTTTGATGTCTTCAGAAACTTATTCACAAGTATGGACCATCCTTTCTAAACTAACTTGAGTTGTTTTATTCTAGTCTATGATATCTGAACGAATTGGAATCTGCTTTCCTCAAAATCTAGTATACATGACAGGCAGTACTCAGCTAGTTTTTCCTTCTCCATCACAAATTATAAGATAGAGTGGCCTTTCTAGTCTATATACACATTGTTTCTAATATACCACTAAGAACTTCTTGCTTAGAATGAATCACAATTATAAAAGAAACTGCCTTTTTTCTTTGCTCTATCTTCTGATGTATGAAACTATAATTAAGAGAAGTCAAAAGATTATTAACTACTCTGCTTGGGGGTAGAAAGAATCACAATAAATATAAAAGTAGTTTAATTTATTCGTCATTAATGTATCTTCATTCAGACTTTCAATTGGTTTTCTAAATTCTTAATTTATGCCTGCTTTCTTTCCATGTTGAACTTTGGAGAGTGTTATGATACTATAGGCTCAGCCAGGAGGTGAAGTGGATAAAATGTCAGACCTAAAGTCAAGAAGAATCATCTTCCTGATTTCAAATCTTATCTCCAGCACTTACTAGCTTTGTGATCTTAAAGGAGTCACTACACTCTTTTTGTCTTAGTTACTTAATCAGTAAACTGAGCTGGAGAATGAAATGGCATATCATTCCAATTTCTTTGTCAATAAAACCCAAAATGGGATTACGAAGAATCTGACATGACTGGAAAGACTGAAGAACTACTATGATGCTATTACTTCTATTTTTCCTCCATGAAATTACTGATTGATTCTTTAATGCCCCCAAATCTTAAACATAAGAAGAGTGTACACTTAAACTTCATTCATTTTTCATATTCAACTTTTAAGAGGATGCCAATAATCAAGGAGAATTAAATAATTTTAAACCCTCTTTGTCTTTCTTACCATATATTAAATCGTTTGTTAGGCAATTTTGGTGAAAAATACAATTAAGCAAATGATTCTCAAACGTTGTTTTTCTTCTTACACACTTTCGTTAAAAGAATTTCTATCAGTTTTCACTTGCATTGATCAAACAAAAAGAATGGTTACATTTGATGAAATACAAAGAGGCCTATCCTAAAATATGTATAAACTCTTAGAAAAAAATAGAAAGTAATTCTTATTACACACATTAATCTTCTAAGAAGTGATCAGCAATCTAAACATCGAGGACACTCTATTGTATTTGTAGTACAAATAAACCTGCTGTGAGAAATTAATGACTGATATTTCTCTAGTAATAAAGAAAGACTATTTTGAGAAATTGTCACTTGGACTAGGAGTTAAACAGTCTTAGCAAGTGAAAGGATCTAAAAAGTTCTCCACTCAAAATCTCTCATTTTGTAGATGAGTGAATTCAATCAAAGAGATGTGTAGTAGTTTAATTTTCATAAAAGTATTAACTGTTGATTATGTTGAATGCATACTTTCTCACTCTTTATGCAATGTTTTGTTTAGATTTTTAATATAACACTGACAAAATAGAGAAATATAATCCAAAAACAAAAGCAAACTATAAATATTACTACAAACTGAACTGGGAATTTTCAAAATCCTATAACTGAAACAACGAACTAAATAATTTTCAAATAAAGCAATTTTACAATATTCAATTTTTATGAAAAACAGTTTTCCTTCAACTTTTGTTGTTAGGTTTACTGACAGCTGTGAGGTAAGACGGCATTTCTTATATTTAAAAAATACACCAAACATAGTGAATGAGATCAAGGTTCTAGTCTTGTCTCTCCAACTTTTGTTTTGTGACTGTAGCAAGAAAATCCATCTCTGGAAGATGGAGTCGAGACGGAGGGCTAAAGGCAGGGACTTGTTTGATCTCTGCCCCACGTCCCTCCAAATACCTTTAAATAATGACCCTAAACAAATTCTAGAGGAAACACACAAAAACATAGAGTAAAAGAATTTTATAGCCTCAAGCAACTTACAAGGTCAGCAGGAAAGGTCTGTTGTACCAGGGTAAGAATGGAACATAGTACAGTGCAAGCCACACTAGTACAGACCAGGTCCCAACAAAACAACTGGGAAGTCTGTCCAAGAGCTATAAAACCATGTATAACCTTTAATCTGGCAGTGCCAGTACTAGGTCTTTATCCAAAAAGAGATTACAAAACAAAGTGGAAAAGAATCTATATATACCAAAATATTTACAGCAGCTCTTTTCTGATGAGAAGTATCTTGAAATTGGGTAGATGTCCATCGATTGAGAAATGACTGGAGAAACTATGGAATGTGATTAGGATGGAATACTATAGTGTTGTAAGAAATTTTGAGCAGGATGCTCTTAGAAAAATTTGAAAAGACTTACATGAATTTACATGATGCAAAGTGAAATGAACTGTGTACAAATAACAGCAATATGGTAAGATGATAAGCTGTGAATGGCTTAGCTATTCTCATCAATACAATGAGCTTAGACAACTTTGAAGGATTTTTAAAGTAAAATGACACCTATCCCCTGAACAAAAACTGAGAATGTCTGAATACATACTGAAATATGATTTTTTTAAAACTTTTTTTTCTTTTTTTAATATGTTTTCTTTCACAACATGACTACTAAGGTAATGTTTTGCATGACTACACATGTATAACCCGTATTGAATTGCTTGTCTTCTCAATGACAGGAGGTGAGGAGGGAGGGTGAATATAAGGGGCTCAAAGTTTTAAAATTGATTTTTAAAATTTTTTTTCACATGTTACTGGGAGAAAAGAAAATACTAAATTTAAAAGAAAAGAAAATTCACCTAAATAAGTCTCCATAGTTTACATACCTATAAACTTAATATTTACGCTTATGTTATTACTAAAGAACTTCTTATTTCTCAGTCCCACTCTTTGTCTTTTTCTATTTCTTATTGGAGAGAGAATGATGGAAATTGATTAGGTATTTAATGTTGTAATGCTGATATCACAATGAATTAATAGAAGGAAACTGATTTATTGAGTAGTACCCACATAGATTCTCTGGAAAAGTGAAAACAGTATCCAAAGCTGCCTAATATAAAAATAAGGATATGTTGAAAATCACACTGCTGTATAAAATAAACTATTCTTCTGCTCTTCCTCAATTTGCTCTGTATCACTTCACACAGTTCTTACCATGTCTCTTCGAGATTATCTTTTTTTTTTGTTTGTTTCTTAGAGTTTCTTAGGGTATAGTATATTAATACAATTGATCAGCCACTTGTTTACCTATTCCCAAATTGATAAATGATCAGCCATTATTCCACATGACTGGAAAAGAATGCTGCTAAATTCATGATAGAAAGATCAAGTTTCAGAATAAGAAACAAACCTCTGGATGTGGCCTATGTAGGAACACTTTAACTATTCTTACATGATTCAAGCCTTTTTTTCCCTTCATTCCTCTTTTTCTCCCTCCTTCTTTTCCTTTCTTCCGCCTTTTTTTTCCATTGTTTTTCTCTATCTGCCAGTGTTTGAGGATGTGAGAGGCAGAAAATCTAACATGAATGGGGAAAAATATTCCAGTGATAACCCATAACGAATAAGAGAAAGATCACTAAATATTTAGGACACAGCGATTGATAGAGTATTTAGGGAGATACTTTTATCAAGGAAACTAAGGATAAAACATGAACCAACCACTTCAGACATAAGACATATATAAGACAAAAGTATATGATTTTGGGTAAATAAAAATGTTGTTAATGATAACCTAATTATAGAAAAAAGGCTAATCTCCTTATTACATTTGGATTTCTTTTTCATTTTTAACAAAGAACTTCCCAGTAAAATAAGAAGCAACGTAAAAAGTAAAGGCCTGAGTGAAAAGGAGGCATTGCTTCTTGATAACTAATAATTTTAAAAAATAAGTGCTATTCATTTTTACCATTATTTTCCTTTTATATTTTGAGATCTAAATTCCCTCTTCCTCTTACCCCACCACAATCCGCTGAGAATGCAATCAAATTAATACAAATCATAAATACTAAATCATGCAAAACATTTCCATATTAGCCATGTCACTAAAAAGGAAAAAAAAAAATAGAAAAAACAAACCAAGAAAGAGAATTATACCTCATTTTGAACTTACAATTCACGATTTCTTTCTCTGAGGTGGACAGCATTATTTTCATTTGAGCCCTTCAGAATTTTCTCATTGCAATGTTGATATTATTGCGTACAATAATCTTTTAATTCTTCTCACTTTGCATCAATTCATATAGTTCTTCCCATGCTGTTGTTATTGTTCCTGAAACCAATCCCTGCTCATTTTTTATAGCACAATAGTGCTTCATTACAATCATAGACCAAAACTTGTTTAGTCAATTTAAGAGCATCTCCTCAATTTCCAGTTTGAATCAACAGGACACTCAGTTTTTGATGAGTTTATTTCCTTCCCCACCTACTTATCTATTGGGTAAGATAAATTTCTATACCAGTCTGAGAGTGTACATACATACACACACATATATTCTTCTATGTTTTAGCCACTTCTGATGAGAGCAACATTCATGCACTGACTACCCATTCATTTTCACCTCCACTATAAAAGTTATTCCTTGTATACCTCCTTTAGGAAAATAATTTGCCCCATTCTACCTCTCTTCTCCATTCTCCCTGTACATGTCTCTTTCTCCATGTTTCTCTTTTATTTTGTGGGGGGAGAAATCATGCCTTCATAAGTGACTCGTACTTATACCCTCTACTTATGTAGGTTCCCTCTAACTGTCCAAAAGTTAAAGTTATTTGGATTTACATATATAATCTTCCCATTTATCAATGTAAGAGGTTTAATTGTATTGAGTTCCTAATGATTATTTATTAATGTTAACCTTGCTATGCTTCTCTTCAGTCTTCTGTTTGAATGTAAAATGTCTATTCATCTCTGGTCTTTTCATGAGGGATGATTGAAAATTCTCTATTTAGTTAAATATCTATTTTCCCCATGAAGTATTTCATTTCATTTTGCTGGGTAGGTGATAGCCTAATTGTAGTTCTATTCTCTTTTATTAACAGAATATGATGTCCCAAGCCCTTTGCTCTTTGAATGTCAAATCTGCTAAATCTCATGTAATCCTAACTTCTGATCCATAATTGTTGGAATCATTATTTCTTGATACATGCAATATTTTCTACATCCCAAATTTCCCTGAAATTTGGCTCTTATACTGTGAGGAGTTTTCTTTGGGGATCTCTTTCAAGAAGCAAACAGTGGATTTTTAAAATTTCTGTTTGCTATCTGGATCTAAGTTATTGTTACGTATTTCTTCTGTACTTTCTTGAACTATGATTTTTAAGCTCCTTTTTAACATAGACTTCAGGTGGCCCAATAATTCCTAAACTATATTTCCTTAATCTGATTTCCCGGTAACTTATTTTTCAGATAAGATAATTCACATTATCTTCTATTTTACATTCTTTTGATTTTGTTTTCTTGACTCTTGAGATCTCATGGAATCATTACTTTCCTCTTGTCCATTTTTAAATTTTAAGGAATTACTTTCTTTTATTGAGTTTTTGTATCCTTTTTCATCATTTGTCAATTATGCTTTTTAAGAATTTCCTTTCTTGGAAGCTATATCCTGCTAAAAGGCACCATGGACAATGAAGCAATTTCATTACTAATCATGCATGCCCCAGGTGGTATGGCATCCAGATTCATAGAAGAGAAATTAAGGGAGGTACAGGAAGAAATAAAGAGCAAAACTATAGTAGTGGGGGACCGCAACCTCCCCCTCTCTGAACTTGATAAATCTAACCTCAAAATGAATAAGAAAGAAGTTAAGGAGGTGAATAAAACTCTGGATAAGGTAGATGTGATAGATCTCTGGAGAAAATTGAATGTGGATAGAAAGGAATACACCTTTTTCTCAGCAGTACATGGCATATATACAAAAATTGACCATATAAAAGACCATATAAAAACTTTATAATGCAGTGCAGAAAGGCAGATGTAGTCAATGTATCTTTCTTAGATCACAATGAAACAAAAATTATATGTAATCAAAGACCAGAGAAATACAAATCAAAAAATAGTTGAAAACTAAACAATCTAATCCTAAATAATGAATGGGTTAAACAACAAATTATAGAAACAATCAACAACTTCATTCAAGAGAATGACAAGAATGAGACAGCCTACCAAATCTTATGGGATAATACAAAGCAGTTCTTAGGAGAAGTTTTATATCTTTGAATGACTACATGAATAAAATAGAAAATAAAAGATCAATGAATTGGGAATGCAGCTGAAAAAGCTAGAAAAAAAACAAAATGAAAATTCCCAAGTGAATACCAAATTAGAAATATTGAAAAACAAAAGAGAGATTAATAAAATTAAAATTAAGAAACTTATTAAACAAATATTTAAAAAAGAGAGTTGGTTTGATAAAAAAAGTAAAATTGATAAATGTTTGGTAAATTTGATTAAAAAAAAAAGAAACAAAACCAAACTAACAGTATCAAAAATGAAAAGGGTAAACTAACTTCCAATGAAGAGGAAATTAAAATAATAATTAGAAATTGCTATGCCCAATTGTATGGTCATAAATTCGATAATCTAAATGAAATGGATGATTATTTTGAAAAATTGTGTTCATCCTACATGGATGGAAAAGACCATGCCATCAGAGAAACGATGATATGACTTGCTTTTGACTTTGTTTTGAGTGAGGGAGGGCTGTGCAAGTCAACAGCCTCACTTCTCCTCCAGAATCATCTGAATCCAGTGACCTCAGGATGATTGGAAATGGCTCAACATGCACAAGAGGAAGATGAGTACTTAAATAACCGCATATCAGAAAAGGTAATTGAACAAGTCATCAATGAACTCCCTAGGAAAAAATCTCCCTGGCTAGATGAATTTACATGTGAATTCTATAAAAAACTTAAAGAACAGTTAATTCCAACGCCATATAGATTACTTGGGGAAAATTCTCTGAAGAAAGAGTCCTACCAAGTTCTTTTTTTTAATACAGATATTATTCTGATACCTGAATCAGGAAGAGTCAAAACAGAGAAAGAAAATTATAGAAGAATTTCACTAATGAATATAGATGCAAAAATTTTAAATAAGATATTAGCAAAAAGAATGTAGCAACTTATCACAGGAATAACATTAGGATCAGGTAGGACCTATACCAGAAATGGAAAACAGCTTCAATATTAGGAAAAAGTATTAGTATTATTATACACATCAACAACAAAACTAACAGAAACCATAGGATGATCTAAATAGATGCAGAAAAAGCTTGTGACAAACTACAACAACCAACCCTATTGAAAACAATACAACGCATAGGAACAAATGGAAATTTCCATAAAATAATAAGCAGTATCTACCTAAAAGCACCATAAGGTATTATACGCAATGGAGTCAAACTAGATGCACTTCCAATAAGATCAGTGGTGAAACAAGGATGTCAGTCATCAACACTGTTATGCAATAGGATATTGGAAATGCTATCTGTAGCAATGAGAGAAGATAAAGAAACTGAAGTAGTTAAAATAGGGAAAGAAGAAACTAAGTTATCATTTTTTGCAGATGATATGATGATATACTTAGAGAATCCCAGAGAATCAAGTAAAAAACTATTTGAAATAATAAACAACTTTGGCAGTTGCAAGTTACTAAAAGAAGCACATAAATCATCTTCATTTCTATATATTACTAACAAAGCTCAGCAGCAAAAGATAAAAAGAGAAATCCTGATTAAAACTACAATAGACACTAAAAAATATCTGGGATTCTCCTTGCCAAAAGAAACCCAGGGACTACATGAACATAATTACAAAACACTTTACACACAAATAAAGTCAGATCTAAGTAAGTGTAAAAGCATCAGTTGCTCATGGGTACCCCGAACTAATATAATAAAAATGACAATTCTATGCAAATTAATTTACTTAGTCAGTGCCATATCAATCAAAGTACCAGATAATTATTTTCTAGAACCAGAAAAAATAGTATCAAAATTCATCTGAAAGAACAAAAGGACCAGAATATAAAGTGGACTAATGAAAATAAATGCTGTAGATGGTAGCCTAGCCCTACCAGATCTCAAATTGTATTATATAGCAGCAATCATCAAAACCACTTGGTACTGGCTAAAAAATAGATAGGTAGACCAGTAGAATAGGTTATGTGTTCAAGCACAGTAGTTAATTAATATAGCAATCTACTGTTTGATAAACCCAAGGACTCAAGCTTCTGGGATAAGAACTCAATTCTGGACAAAAATTGCTGGGGAAACTTTATAACGAAGTGGCAGAAACTGGGCATAGACCAATGTCTGACACCATACACAAGCATAATATCCAAATGGATACATGATCTAGGCATAAAGATTGATACCATAAACAAATTAGGGAAAAAGGAAAGTGTAATTGTCAGATTTGTGGAGAACAGAAAGAATATTACCCAAGAAGAGATAGAGAACATTGTGAAGTGCAATATGTATAACTTTGATTACATTAAATTGAAAAGTTTTTGCACAAATATACCCAATGTTACAAAGACTAGGAGGGAAGCAGAAAATTGGGGAAAATTTTTGCAACTGCTGTCTGTGATAAATGCCTCATTTCTAAAATATATAGAGAACTGAGTCAAATATACAAGAATAAAGTAATTCCCCAATTGATAAATGGCGAAAGGATATGAAAGAGGAATTTTCAGAGGAAGAAATTAAAACTAATTATAGTCATAAAAAAAAGAATGCTCTAAAGCACTATTGACTAGAGAAATGAAAATCAAACCAACTCTGAGATAGCACATCACACCTATCAGATTGGCTAACATGATAATACAGGAAGATGATAAATATTGGAGAAGATTTGGGAGAGTTGGAACACTAATTCATTGCTTTTGAAGCTCTGAGCTGAACCAACCATTCTGGAGAGCAATTTGCAACTATACCAAAGGGCTACAAAAATGTGCATAATCTTTGACCCAATTATATCTCTTCTGGGACTGTATCCCAAAGTGATAAGAGAAACGGGAAAGTGGCCAACATGTACAAAAATATTTATAGAATTTCTTCTTGTGGGGGCTAAAAACTGGAAATCAAGGGAATGCCCATCAATTGGGGAATGACTGAACAAGCTGTGATATAAGAATGAAATAGAATTCTATTTTGCTATGAGAAATGATGAACAGGAAGACTTCAGAGAAGCCTGGAAAGACTTATACGAACTGATGCTGAGTGAAAGGAATATAAGCAGGAGAACTTTGTACACTGCAACAACCACCATGTGTGAGGAATTTTTCTGGTAGACTTATTACTTCATTGGAATGCATGGACTCAAAAAATTTACAATGGACTCTTGAAGCAAAACACCTCCCACATCCAGAGGGGGAAAAAAAACAACTATGGAATTGGACCATAGAAAGAAATAGGCCATTTTCTTTTGTGTTACTGTAAGGGGCACTGACCACCACACCATCTGGGACGCCACACTGATGGACATTAGGTAAACTGAGTCCGGTGCAGGGAAGGGTGAACAAGATGGCGCTGGAAGGGACTGCCCCACCCCTGGTTTGTTTTTGTCACTATAGTTCCAGCTTGTGTTCATTACTATAGCTTCGTGTTTGTTTGTGTGTGTTACCATGGTTCACTGGACTAGCTGGCAGAGACTATATAATCAGAATGCTTGCTTGAATAAATCGGAGTTGCTTCATGACCCGCTCTCCCACCTCATTCCTTTACTCTCGAGCTCCACAGGAGGACGAGCAGCCTGCTGGCCAGGCATAAGACTTGCTCCTCTTGGTAAGCTATGCCATCACCATAGCAACTTGGCGCCCAACTGGGACAATAGCAAACTGGGGCCACAAGCAGGGGGAAGGAGCAGGAAGCTCAGCAAAAGGAAGTCAGGTCCCTTAAGAAACTCAACCGAGGGAAGTCAGGTCCCTCAGGAGCCTCAGCTGAGGGAGTCAGTTCCCTCAGTACCCCCTGAATGAGTCAGGCTCTCCAGAAGCCTAGACAGTGTGCAGGAGCTATCAGGACAGGGTCAAAAGCTGATACCTGAGTGCGACAGGAAACAGTAGCCTGTCTGCCTCACCGAGTTCTTTCAGAAGTGGGTCCAAGAAGCAGACGGAGAAGAAGACGTGCACATTCAGCTTGAGTGAGACGAAGTGTAACCGTGAGTAAGATTGAAATGGGGCAAAGCTCACAATAGTTGAGTCAGGGCCAGTACACATTCTTTCTATATAACATGCTGAAAATGTGTTCATAGAGGAAGACGGTGGCAAGGCCATACAAATGAGAACATTCATCACATCCTCACAGACAGCCCCGTCAGAGTCAGAGAGTAGTATAAGGGACAATAGCCCAGAAAGGCAGCCAGCACCCGTATATCTAAACTTAGAAGAGAGATGGAAGAACAGACAGATGGTGCAGAATTTGCAGGACAGTGTTAAAGAGCTAACTGATAAATTGAGAAACCTACTGAAGAAAGAGAAAAGACACCTCAGAGATAAGGCTTTGAAACTCCTAGGTGAAAAGGAGGAGACTTGGCGCTGCTGGACTTTGTTCCAGAGTCTCCCTCACTTCCACTTGCAGTTTCACAACTTTTTCTTTCAAAAACATTTTTAAGGAGTGGCCACAGACGTGAAATTTTCTTGAGTAAAAGTTAGAACCATCAATATGTTTATTTTACTCTATAATCCAGAAATGGTGTTAGAGAAAGCAATTTGTAATCTGAATTTTGTTGAAACTAAAAGATGTTGGAAAAGTTATGTTATTTAGAAAACCAGGTATTTTCACCTTTGCCTGTTAAAAAAGTTACAGCTAAAAAGCTGCTGTTTTAATGCTAAACCAAAAATTGTTAATGGATTACTATGTGTGGAAAGAAATGAATGGAGTAATAATTTATTTAGACTGGTTCTGCCCATTCAGAACAGTCCTCCTATATGTTCGGGGTTGGCAGGCATGGGATCCATGCCAATTCCTTTTATTTTGTAAAACTGCCAAGGCTCCTTTCATGTGGACATGGTCATCAATCCTAAGAAAATTGTTTGGCTTGTATAATTCATAAATAATTGGCTTTTATATCAGGACAAGTTTTAAATTTGAGAAAGAAGGATCTGAAATGAAATCTCTTATGTATGTGAGTCCTGCTAATCTTCATTGCTTATTTCAACTCCATGGGAATACAAATAACTGTATTTGGCTTTAAGTTAGGACTAGTGAAATTTGCCGTTTGAGATAAAAGTATTTGGGACCATAAATATTTTTGTTTAAGTTTGAATTTGGGTATAGTCGTCTGCATTAAATCAATATCTGAAAGAATATGCCAGAAGTTACTCAGAGAGACTGTGATCCTTCATCCTGTACTGTTATCAGAGGAAATTTGTATCTGGGGAGGAAACACAGAGGGGAAAATTCTAGACTCAATCTAGGATGGGATCCTCCTGGTCAGTTTCTCCACTGTGTCCTTTTATAAAGGAATGTTTCCCACCTGATTGTTCCTGAGTCTGGCTATAATACAGATACTGCATGACTGGAAAATTTCACTCCTATCTGAATTCAAACAGAGTCAAAGATGTTTTATATTTAGAAATTCTTTAATATCTAAGAATCTGGTTTGTTATCATATATTCATTTGTGAGAAGATTTATGATACTTTGCAGAGTACTTGCATAGTGGCTAAATAAAATTTCTTTTCCATAAAGTCTCTCTCCTTGGTTCCCCTCGATTACCAGCTACCAGCTTTCTTTGTGAAAGTGCTGTGGGCTGTAGCTGAAACTTGGAAGGTACCCAAAAATTACTCAAATCTCCAGTCTTTTCTAAAGCCACATGAGCAATTAAGTTGGATTGTCTGTGTTAGGGTATAAAAATTGTGCTTCAGATTTTGTAAGTTGCATCCCTCCACCAGGTAGAGAGATGTCCCTTTCTTAAGAATTGTAATATCACCTATCACCCTCTGAATCGTCAAGTTTATCATACTGGTTAAAGACCTAACCCCTCCAATGTTGGGACCCTGTGAGGCAGGGTCAGCTCTACATCCAGTCTCAGCAGGAAGCAGTTTCAGAAGCCAAGACCTTCATCCCTTATCCCAAAATATGTTGGGTTCCATCTGCTTAATGGGGGATAGGGTGGGGTGCTTGAGTACATGTACTTGGACCCCAGAATTCAGGCAGGTAGAAAGGATGAATAGAACCCTGAAGGAATGCATTGCTAAGCTTAAGGCTGAAACTGGCAAGACCAAAAATGAGATGCTTTAAGTGTGGAAAAATAGGACCTTACCAGAGGGAGAGTAGAAACAATACAGAGGGAAGAAAAGGACTCCAGAACCAAGGGAACAGAACACCATTTAAGAGTAGGCCAACCACACCCAGTCCAAAATGTAAGAAAAACAGGACATTGGGCTTCAGAGTGTAGGTCATTCTCCCCTCTCAAGGGTAGTGCTCAAGATTTATTTTTTTTTTTATTTTTTTAATGTTTAACAATCACTGCCATACAATTGCGATTTTATCCCTCCCCACCCACCCCCCACTACCTCCCTCCCTCCCCACGACTGCATACAATTCTGTATAGATTCTACATATACTTTCCTATTGAGTATATTTTCACTATAGTCATGCTATGTAGTCAGACTAAGATAAATGAAAGAATCCGTATAACAAATCAGAACATGATACACAAACAGATACACATACACAAACATGATCTGCTACATTATGTGAGTGACTTCCATATTTCTCTCTCTGAGTGTGGAAGGCATTTTGCCTTGAGGTCCACCATTGGGATTTTTTTTTTTCAGAAGTTCTTGTGTTATACAAAAATCTAAGTCTACCAGAAAAAACTCTCACACACTGTGGTTGTTGCTGTGCATAAAGTTCCCCTGGTTCTGCTCCTTTCACTCAGCATCAGGTCATATAAGTCCTTCCAGGCCTCTCTGAAGTCTTCTTGTTCATCATTTCTTATGGCACAATAGTACTCCATTACATTCATATACCATAATTTATTCAGCCATTCCCCAATTGATGGACATCCCCCTGACTTCCAGTTTTTGGCAACTACATAGAGTGCTGCTATAAATATTTTTGTACATGTGGGACCCTTTCCCATTTTTATGATCTCTTGGGGATATAGTCCTAGTAGCGATATTGCTGGGTCAAAGGGTATGCACATTTTTGTAGCCCTTTGGGCATAGTTCCAAATTGCTCTCCAGAATGGTTGGATGTGCTCACAGCTCCACCAACAATGAATTAGTGTTCCAACTCTCCCACATCCTCTCCAGCATTTATCATTTTCTTGTTCTGTCATGTTTGCCAATCTTATAGGTGTGATGTGGTACCTCAGAGTTCTTTTGATTTGCATCTCTCTAACCAATAGTGATTTAGAGCATTTTTTCATATGATTATAAATAGCTTTAATTTCTTCCTCTGAAAATTGCCTGTTCATATCCTTTGACCATTTATCAATTGGGGAATGACTTGTATGATTATACATTTGGGTCAGTTCTCTATATATTCTAGAAATGAGGCCTTTATCCCCGAGCTTAGCTGTAAAAATTTTTTCCCAATTTACTACATCCCTCCGGATTTTGGTTGCATTGGGTTTGGTTGTGCAAAAACTTCTCAGTTTAATGTAATCAAAGTTATCCATTTTGCATTTCATAATGCATTCTATGTCTCCTTTAGTAAAGAATTCTTCCCTTCTCCATAGATCTGATAAATACACTATTCCTTGCTTCTCCAGTTTATTCATGGTATCAATCTTTATACCTAAATCATGTACGCATTTGGACTTTATTCTTGTGTACGGTGTCAGGTATGGGTCTATGCCTAATTTCCGCCACACTGTTATCCAGTTTTCCCAGCAATTTTTATCAAACAATGAGTTCTTATCCCAGAAGCTGGGGTCCTTGGGTTTATCAAACAGAAGGTTGCTATATTGCTTGCCTACTGCATCTTGAGTGCCAAGTCTATTCCACTTGTCTACCTCTCTGTTTCTTAGCCAATACCAAGTGGTTTTGATAATTGCTGCTTTATAGTACAGTTTAAGGTCTGGTAGCGCTAGGCCACCTTCCCAGGCATTTCTTTTCATTAGTCCCTTTGATATTCTGGACCTTTTGTTTTTCCAAATGAATTTTGATATTATTTTATCCAGCTCTAGAAAGTAATTGTCTGATAGTTTAATTGGTATGGCACTAAATAAGTATATTAATTTGGGTAGAATTGTCATTTTTATTATATTAGCACGGCCTACCCATGAGCAACTAATGTTTTTCCACTTACTTAAATCTGACTTTATTTGTGCAAAAAGTGTCTTGTAATTTTGTTCATATAGTCCCTGGGTTTGTTTTGGCAGGTAGACTCCTAAGTATTTTATACTGTCTACCCTAACTTTAAATGGGATTTCTCTTTCTATCTCTTGCTGTTGAACTTTGTTGCTAATATATAGGAATGCAGAAGATTTGTGTGGGTTTATTTTGTACCCTGCAACTTTGCCAAAGTTGTTTATTAATTCAAGTAATTTTTTACTTGAATCTCTGGGATTCTCTAGGTAAATCATCATATCATCTGCAAAGAGTGATAACTTAGCTTCTTCTTTGGTTATTCTAATTCCTTGAATATCTTTATCTTGTCTAATTGCTACAGCTAACATTTCTAGTACCATATTAAATAATAGTGCTGATAATGGACAACCTTGTTTCACCCCTGATCTTATTGGGAATGCATCTAGCTTATCCCCATTGCATATAATGCTTGCTGAAGGTTTTAGATAGGTACTGCTTATTATTTTATGGAAAGTTCCCTTTATTCCTACGTTCTCCAATGTTTTTAGTAGGAATGGGTGTTGTATTTTGTCAAAAGCTTTTTCTGCATCTATTGAGATAATCATGTGGTTTTTGTTAGCTTTGTTGTTGATGTGATCGATAATGCTAATAGTTTTCCTAATATTGAACCAGCCCTGTAGTCCTGGTATTAATCCTACCTGATCATAATGTATTAATCTCGTGATAAGATGCTGTATTCGTTTTGCTAAAATCTTATTTAAAATTTTTGCATCTATATTCATTAGAGAAATTGGTCTATAATTTTCTTTCTCTGTTTTGTCTCTTCCTGGTTTGGGTATCAAAACCATATTTGTATCATAGAAAGAATTTGGGAGGACTCCTTCTTCCCCAATTTTCAAGAATAGTGTATGTAGTATTGGAATTAACTGTTCTTTAAATGTTTGATAGAATTCACTTGTGAATCCATCTGGCCCTGGAGATTTTTTCCTAGGGAGTTCATTGATGGCTTGTTCAATTTCTTTTTCTGAGATGGGGTTGTTTAAGTATTCAACTTCCTCGTCTGTTAATCTGGGCAATTTGTATTTTTTAAAATATTCATCCATCTCATTTAGATTGTCGAATTTGTGGGCATAAAGTTGGGCAAAGTAGTTTCTAATTATTGTTTTAATTTCCTCCTCATTGGAGGTGAGTTCACCCCTTTCATTTTTAATGTTAGTAATTTGGTTTTCTTCTTTCTTTTTTTTGATCAGATTAACCAAAGGTTTATCAATTTTATTACTTTTTTCATAAAACCAACTATTGGTTTTATTTATTAAGTCAATAGTTTTCTTTATTTCAATTTTATTAATCTCTCCTTTGCTTTTCAGTATTTCTAATTTGGTATTTACTTGGGGATTTTCAATTTGTTCTTTTTCTAGCTTTTTCAAGTGCAAGCCTAAGTCATTGATCTCCTCTTTTTCTATTTTATTTATGTAAGCATTCAGAGATATAAAACTTCCCCTAATAACTGCTTTTGCAGTGTCCCATAAGTTTTGGTATGTTGTCTCACTATTGTCATTCTCTTGAATGAAGTTGTTGATTGTTTCTATGATTTCTTCTTTAACCCAATCCTTCTTTAGAATTAGATTATTTAGTTTCCAATTGATTTTTGGTTTCTCTTTCCATGGCCTTTTATTACATGTAATTTTTAATGCATTATGATCTGAAAAGGATGCATTGATTATCTCTACCTTTCTGCACTGGATTGTGAGATTTTTATGTCCTAGTACATGGTCAATTTTTGTAAATGTTCCATGTACCGCTGAGAAAAAGGTATATTCCTTTCTATTCCCATTTAATTTTCTCCAAAGATCTATCATATCTACCTTATCCAGAGTTTTATTTACCTCCTTAACCTCTTTTTTGTTTATTTTGAGGTTGGATTTATCTAGTTCAGAGAGGGGGAGGTTGAGGTCCCCCACTAGTATAGTTTTGCTATCAATTTCTTCCTTCAACTCCCCCAACCTCTCCTCTAAGAATCTGGATGCTATACCACTTGGAGCATACATGTTTAGTAATGATATTGCTTCATTGTCTATGGTGCCTTTTAGTAGGATATAGTTTCCATCCTTATCCCTTTTGATTAGATCTATTTCTGTTTTGCTTTGTCTGAGATTAGGATTGCTACTCCTGCCTTTCTTACATGAGCTGAGGCACAATATATTCTGCTCCATCCTTTGACCTTTATCCTATGTGTATCCCCCCGTTTCAAATGTGTTTCTTGTAAGCAGCATATTGTTGGATTATGGCTTTTAATCCATTCTGCTATCCGTCTCCGTTTTATGGGAGAGTTCATCCCATTCACATTCACAATTATGATTACAATCTGTGTATTTCCCTCCACCCTCTTTCCCACCATTTGTGCTTTTAACTCTCCCGTCTCCCTTCCCCTCCTCAATAGTATTCACTTTTCTCCCCCTCCTCCTGCAGTCTTCCCCTCCTTCTTTTAGCCCCCGTCCCTTTTAGTCCCCTTTACTCTTATTGCTTCTTTCCTCCCTTTTAGCCACCCTCCCCTTTCTTCCCCCTTCCCCTCCTACTACCTGTAGAGCTCGTTAGGATTATCTGTTTAAGATTATTGTTCCCTCCTTTGAACAAATCAGATGAGAGTACCTCTCAAACAATGCTCCTCTCCCTCCCCTCCTTCCCTCTACTATAGTTTTGTACTTCTTCCTGTGATATAATTTGCCATTTTCTGCTTCCCCCTTTCCACACCTCCTATTACATTCCCTTCTCATACTTAAATCATATTTTTGACATGACATCATTTACTTTATGCCCGTTCCCTCTACATATATCCCTTTTATCATAATAGCTGCACAGTTCTCAAGATTAACAGGTATCATCTTCCCTTATAGGGAGGTAAACAGATTGTCCTAATTGAGTTGCGAGTTTTTGTTTTTGTTTTTTTCCCCTCTGTTTACCTTTTTATGATTCTCTGGAGACCTGCATTTGAAGATCAAATTGTCTATTGAGTTCTGGTGTTTTGGTCAGGAAGTTCTGGAAATCCCTTATTTCGTTGAATGACTTTCTCCTTGCCTGAAATGTTATGCTGAACTTTGCTGGGTAGTTGATCCTTGGTTGGAGTACCAACTCCTTTGCCTTACGGAATATTGGGTTCCAATTCTTTCGATCTTTTAATGTAGAAGCTGCAAGGTCCTGTGTGTTCCTGACTCTGTGACCTTGATATTTAAATTGTTTCTTTCTGGCTGCTTGTAGTATTTTCTCCTTCACTTGATAGCTCTGGAATTTGGCAACTATATTTCTTGGGGCTTTGAGTTTGGGATCCCTTTCGGGAGGGGAACGGTGGATTCTTTCGATGACTATTTTGCCCTCTGAGTCTAGTACTTCTGGGCAGTTTTCCTTGATTATTTCCTGGAAGATATTGTCCAGACTCTTTTCTTCATCATGGGTTTCTGGCAGGCCAATAATTTTTAGATTTTCTCTCCTGGATCTATTTTCCAGGTCAGTTGTTTTTCCAATTAAATATTTTACATTTTCTTCTATCTTTTCATTCTTTAGATTTTGTTTGACTGATTCTTGTTGCCTCATTGAGTCATTAGTTTCTACTTGCCCAATTCTAATCTTGATCGTATTGTTTTCTTCAGTTAGCTTTCGCATCTCCTTTTCCATCTGGCCAATTTTTCCCTTTAAGGAGCTATTTTCTCCATTTAATTTTTGTACTTCTTTTTCCATTCGACCAATTTTCCCAGTTAGGTTTTGGGTTTCCTTTTCCATCTGATCAATTTTCCCTATTAGGTTTTGAGTTTCCTTTTCCGTTTGATTAACTCTTCCTTTTAGGGAATTATTCTCTCCAGTTAATTTTTGAACTTCCTTTTCCATTTCTTCAATTTTCTTTTTCAGATTGATGTTCTCATCAGTGAATTCTTTTTTTATAGTTTTAAAATCATTGGCTAGTTTTTCTTTTATATCCTTCTTCAGACGTTCCAGGTAATCTAGTTGTGCTTGTGAGAAATTCATAGTCCCATCTGAGGTTTCAGATGGAAGTACAGTCTCAACTCTGACCTCTTTGGTGTTTGTGTTTTGGTCCTTATCCCCATAGAAAGATTCTATGGTTTTTTCACTTTTCGTCTGCTTTTTCCGATTCATGATGTTGGCTGAGTGTTGTAGCTTTTGTTTCTTTCAGTCAGATGATACAGATCTTTTAAGTTGAGTTGATGTTTGTCTAGGCTAAAAGCAGGCTTTTGTTGTTGTTGTTGTTGTTGTTGTTGTTGTTGTTGTTTCCCAGATCAACTCTGGGGTTAGCTTGATAGGTGTGTGGGAGGTGTGGTCTGGTCTAAGGATATCTCCTCAGCTGGCCTGAGGCAAAGGCAAGGCCCGGGGATGGTGATCCCAGCTTCCCTATTGTCTTCCCTTTCCCCTGGAGGGCTGGGGCACGCCTAGATGCTAATGCGTGTTCCCGCCCCTCCTGGGGCTCGTCTCCCGGGCTGAGGCTTGCTTGGGTCTCAGTGCGAATTTTCTCTGCCCTGGGTCGTCTGTCCCTCCTGATAGCCTCCACCACGGTGGGAAGAATCCCCCTTTGCCACTTTTCCAGCCTCTGGTGTTATGAGACCACCCGCCCCCTTCTGCTGTTCCCACTGATCCAGGATTAATCTGGGGAAGAATTTTATGGTTCCCTCAAGGTAATCGGGGGGGAGGGGAGAGCACTTACTAATCACTCCGGCATCCCAGCTCCTGGATGTCCAAGTAGTGACCCACTGAAGTCCCGTCTTTAGGCTGAAGATTTCAAAGGCTGTTGCGCTGATATCGTTGTCTCGGCCTGGCTTATCTCCTGCTCTGCTTGTCTCGCCCGCCACTCTCGGGCCCCTCGGGTCGCCTCCGCCCTGCCGCGCCGACCGTGCTGCGCTGTGCGCCGGGGTCTTACCCCCGCGGAACAGATCCCTCCCGTGGACCTTCCAGTCCAGCCTGGGCTCCGAATCTGTCAAAGTCCGTCTCCCACTGGATTCTACACATCCAAAGTCTGGTCAGACTCTCCCCCCAGAGATATCCAAAGGAGTTTTTCCAGGAGCTTAGGTGAGTCGTTGCTTTCACTCCGCCATCTTGGCTCCGCCTCCAGTGCTCAATATTTAAACACGCAGATGGGCGTCCCTTCAGCCCAGGAGAAAAGGAGTGGATACTGGGAGGACGCAGAGAGGATCCCACAGGCCACTTTAGAATTCAGGAGGAGGTACCAGATACTCAAGTCGGTGCCATACAGTCAAAATTAATTACAAGCCTAGGGAATTTCCTAATACCTCCATGCACAACAGTATGGTTACCAATAGAGGAAGTATGCATCAAAACAAAGCAAGAGATTATCATTTCTGCACCAGCAAATGTTTACACAGGCTTACAGGCCGTAGTACAGCAACCACCAATTGGTACCTTGCACAAGATCATGTGCAACTCTAACAATGTGGAGGTTGAGGTTGATAGAGGGCAACCAGTGGCACAATTGATACAAATGAATCATAACACAGAACTAACAATATATTGGACTCATCAAATTGGCAATCAGAAGCCAATGCTTACCATATATATATAGAAAGAATACCTAAAACAGGCCTTGTTGACACCGGTGCAGACAGAAGCATATTCCCTTTTTCACAATGGGAATTTCAATGGCCTATAGGAGAGGAAAACAGTGTATATGGCATAGGAGGATCACAATGGGCCAGGGAGGTAGCCAGACCACTACGGTGGATTTTGAGGACAGATCAGGAAAATTTTGGCCACAAGTATTGGAAGGGCTTCCCATAATACTATGGGGAAGACACCTGCTTACACAATTAGGGGTAAGATTAACAACAAATTTTTGAACGGGTCCATTGATGACAGTGCCATGAGAATCCCACCACCAAAATTACGATGGATCTCGGATGAGCCCATCTGGGTGGATCAATGGACCCTAAAATATGAAAATCTCACGGCCCTGAAAGACCTAGTACAAGAACAGTTAGAGTTAGGGCACATTGAGGAATCCTTTAGTCCTTGGAACTCTCCCGTATTTGTCATAAAAAAGAAATCTGGAAAATACAGAATGTTGACTGATTTGAGAAAGATCAATGACATCATGCAGATGATGGGTGCTTTGCAGCCAGGTTTGCCATCACCCAATGCAATTCCCAGCACTTATAAACTTTGGATGATTGAAATCAAGGATTGTTTTTACAGTACTCCTGTTCATACTGAGGATAAGGAAAGGTTTGCATTCTCTGTACCCAGTGTCAATCTACAGGAGCCATACCATCGTTACCAATGGAAGGTACTACCCCAAGGAATGAAAAACAGTCCCACAATTTGTCAGTGGTATATAGACAAGACATTACACCCAGTCAGGAAAAGATTTCCCCAGGTGTTGATACTCCATTATATGGATGATATCTTAGGAGCTCATGATAACATTGGAATCTTAGAAATGACATTGCAAATGATAGAGAGAGAATTCCTTAGACAGGGCTTAAGAATAGCATCTGATAAGATACAGAAAGACCTGCCTATACACTACTTAGGACACACCATATTAGAACATCAAATTCATATTAAATCACCAGCAATAGATGTGTCTAAAATCAAGACTCTCAATCATATGCAAAAGGTGATAGGAGAGCTTCAGTGGATCCGACCACAATTAAGAATACCTACAGGTGAATTACACTCATTATATGACATGCTGAAAGGAGATCCTGACTTAAATTCACCACGAGAATGGACTCCTCAAGCGTTGGAGTGCATCTCCAAAATTCAAACAAAAATTGTAGAGGCTAGCACCAGAAGATATGTACCAATAGAAAGTATGTATATCTCTATCCTTTTCACTGTGGAACTTCCCACAGGATGCCTTCACCAAAAGGAAGGAGTATTAGAATGGATACACTTGAAGAGAGTACACAACAGGTCTTGTGTCCCTTACTGTGTACTAGTCGCACAAGTGGTTTACAAGGCAATTCAGAGAGTGAAGAAACTGATAGGAAGAGATCTTGATGCCATCTACTGTAGATACACTACAGAACAAGTAGAGAAATGCTGTACAGAATACCTAGAATTGCAAGTCATTATTAATCAAAACTTCAAAACAGGGAACATAAATAAGGCTCTAAGCATATACCAGGAAACACCATGGACATGGGCCAAGAAACACCAGGACACTCCAGTTATAGGAAAGAATGTATTTACTGATGTCACAAAATTAAATAGAGCAGCCACAATGGTTGCAGGTATATAATACTCCATTCTCATCCACCCAAAAGAACGAACTAATTGCAGTCTGAAAGGCTTTAGAAATTGATGAGCCTATCAATGTCATTACTGACAGTAGATATGTAGCTGCACTTATACCAGACCTAGAGACTGCTTGCATATCAACTCAATTAGAAATTGGACAGTTACTAGCAGAAGTCCAAAACACCATAAGAGGACGTATGTTCCCATTCCACATTTTACATACAAGATCACACTCCAATCTACCAAGGCCTCTAGCAGAAGGAAATGAGGTTGTGGATCAAGTAGTGTCAGGAGGTGTATACCTAGAAACCACTGAGGAAGCTCAGCAGGCTCACAATAAGTTTCATATATCAGCAAAATCATTAAGACATTTATATAAACATACTAAGAAAGAGGCCCGAAAGATTGTAAAATCATGCACAGCATGCATTCCTTTCCAGACACTGATGCCATGCAGAGTGTACAGTCCTAAGGGATCACATCCTAATGATATCTGGCAAATGGATGTGACTCACATAGCTTCATTCGGGAGGCTTGAATATGTTCATGCGTCTATAGACACTTTCTCTGGTTTCATCATGGCTACTTTACGCACCAGAGAGGCAGTTAAGGACGTGTGTAGTTTTTGCTGCCCATGGCGTCCCACGACTATTAAAGACTTATAATGGCCCAGAATACACTGCTTCGGCCTTCCAAAAATTTCTCTCAGAATTTGGAATCTCTCATGTGACTGGGATCCCCTATAACCCCACAGGACAAGCCATAGTAGAACGTGCAAACCGCACCATAAAACAATATGTCCAAAAACAAAAACAGGGAGCTTTGGGACCCAGGTCCACGGCACATGATCAATTAAAATTGGCACTTTACACAATCAATTTTTAAAATTCAATGAGTACAGTCTTACATCTGCCATGAAATACATGGTCAGCTCAGACTGACTGCTAGAACACATACCATAATAACATGGGGCAAGGGTTATGCTTGTATCTTTACAGGAGACAAGGAGATCTGGGTACCAGTGAAAAGACTACAGGTCGTACAGCACCAGGAAGAAATCACAGGGATTCTGCCAGAGAAAGAAGAAGAAACTACAACACCTGAACCATGAAATTTGTCAGCTGCATCTTACTGCTTCTAACAGTGAGCCAGGCCGAGGACCAGTATTGGACCTTTGGACATTAGTAGACATTTCAACTTTACAGGACTGGTGAAGGGCTATCCTTGGTGTTCGCACAAATAATGTACCAGTGGTATTTAGGGAACAATTGAGGATGGATCACGAATTCTATCAGGCCATTCTAATGTTATAAAATGATGTAATAGCTATTAGAGATGAACTGCAGGCCATAGAAACACAATTGGCTTTAAGATGTGATTACAGATATCGTCATTTTTGCATGATGAACAAATTGTACAATGATACTGAATTTAATTGGGAAGAAATAAGAGCTCAGTTGCATGGTTTAACACTCACCAACATTTCTAGTGAAATGAAACTGTTGGAAAAGTTGGCATTGGATATAAATACTCAAGGGACAAAAAAGTTAATGCTTGAAAATTTTGTTTCAGACATGATGCAACTTTTTGGTCATTCCAACTCATTTTTTAATTGGCTAAGTCCATTGTTGTCAGGAGGTATTGTTATCTTGATTTTTATATGTGTCGTACCAGCATGTCTCAAATGTGCCCTACAAACGTTAAAAGATACCGTGTGGATGCTTACTGAAAATCAATTTAAGTTGAGAGAAGTACAAACCCGTGAAGGTCATCAGGTCTAAAACAAAAAGGGGGAGTTGTAAGGGGTGCTGACCGCCACACCATCTGGGATGCCACACTGATGGACATCAGGTAAACTGAGTCCGGTGCAGGGAAGGGTGAACCAGATGGCGCTGGAAGGGACAGCCCCACCCTTGGTTTGTTTTTGTCACTATAGTTCCAGCTGGTGTTCATTACTATAGCTTCGGGTTTGTTTGTGTGTGTTACCATGGTTTACTGGGCTAGCTGGCAGAGACTATATAATCAGAATGCTTGCTTGAATAAATCGGAGTTGCTTCATGACCCGCTCTCCTACCTCATTCTTTTACTCACGAGCTCCACAGGAAGACGAGCAGCCTGCTGGCCAGACATAAGAGTTGTTCCTCTTGGTAAGCTATGCCGTCACCATAGCATATTATGTTTTGTTTTCTTTTATGGTTTTTCCCATTCATTTTAATTGTTCTTTGAAACATGCATTTAATAGGAAAGTATGTGTAGAATGTATATAAGATTGTTCGGTATCTCAGGATGTAGTGGGGAAGAAGCGGGAATAAGGGGGATGTTGTGGAAAGAATTTTTGGATATATGGAAGCGATTGTCAAAAACTGAAAAGAAATAAAATAATTACAAAAATAATTTCCTTTCTTTAGTGAATTATTTTAACATAAATTTATTTTCCTTTTTCAGCGTTCACTTCCACAAGAATTTGAATTCCAAATTTTCTCCCCACCATTCCCCTCAACAGTCTCTAGGACAGTGCACACCCTAGCCACCATTTTCCGTAGTCTGTCCTCCTGTCTATCTCCTCGTCTCTTCCATAGTCCTACCCTCTATTTTACTGTTGGGCAAGATGGATTTCTATAACCCATTATCTGTACATCGTATTTCCTCATTGCATGCAAAAACAGTTTTTAACATTCATTTTTAAAGCATTGAGTTTCATATTCTTTGCTTTCCTCCTTCCCCACCCACCTCCATTGAGAATTCAAGCAATTCGACATATGTCACACATATGTAGCCATGAAATACATTTCCATAACAGGTATGTTGTGAAAGAATAAGCGCATTTCTTTCTTTCCTATGCTGCCCTCCGTTTGTTCCATTCTCTCCCTTGACCTGTCCTGCAACAATATAGTATGTTTGTGATTATCCCTACTTGATCAGAACCATGCTTTTACACTGCCATCTTTGTTTTGTTCCTTCTCTTTCATGAATTTTTGTATGTCCTTCTTCCTTTGACTTTATTGTTTCCTCTGTAAATTTTCCAACGTTGTTTATTCTTTCAAGTAATTTGTTACTTTATTCTCTAGGATTCTCTAAGTATATCATCATATCATTTTCAAAGAGTGATAACTGAATTCCTTCTTTGCATATTATAATTTCTTCCATTTCTTTTTCTTGTCTTATTGCTAAAGCTGACATTTCTAGTACCATATTGAATAACAGTGCAGATAATGGTCATCCTTGTTTCACACCTGATCTTATGGGAAATGCACCTAGCTTGGCTCATTACATATAATGCTTTCTGATGGTTTTAGGTAGATACTGCTTCCTATTTTAAAGAAGTTGCCATTTAGTCCCATGCTCTTCAGTGTTTTCTATTAGAATGACTGTTGTATTTTGTCAAAAAGCTTTTTCTGTATCTATTCAGATAATCATATTGTTTGTGTTAGTTTTGTTGTTGATATGATCAATAATGCTGATAATTTTCCTAATACTGAAGTAGCCTTGCATTCCTGGTATACATGCTACCTGATTGTAATATACTATTCTCATGATCAGTTGTAATCTTTTTACTAATATCTTGTTTAAAATTTTTGCATCTATATTCATTAGGGAAATTAATCTACAATTTTCTTTCTCTGTTTTGACTATTCCTGGGTATTTGTGTTATAAAAAACACTTGGAAGGACTCCTTCTTCTCCAATGTTCCCAAGTAATCTATATAGTATTGGAATTAACTATTCTTTTAGTGTTTTATACAATTTCCTTGTAAATCCATCTGGCAATGGAAATTTTTCCCATGGAGTTCACTGATGGCTTGTTCAATTTACTTTTGTGAGATAGTATTTAGCTCCCTCTTCTGTGAATCTGGGCAATTTATATTTTTTTCAATATTCATCCGTTTCACTAAGATTGTCAAATTTATTGGCAAAGTCACATCTAATTATAGATTTAATTTACTTCTCATTGGAGATGAGTTCACCCTTTTAGTTTTTAATATTGGTAATTTGGTATTCTTTTTTTAATTAAATTGACTAAAGTTTATCAATTACATTTTTTCATTAAAGCAATTCTTAGTTTTACTTATTAGGTCAATAGTTTTCTTAGTTTTAATTTTATTAATACCTCCTTTGGTTTTCAATATTTCTAATTTGGTATGTATTTGGAGATTTTCCATGTGTTTTTTTTTCTACCTTTTTCCACTGTATGCCCAATTCATTGATCTACTCTTTATTTTATTCATATAGGCGTTCAATGATATAAAAATCATCCTAAGAATTCTGTTCTCAACATCCCATATGTTTTCGTAGGTTGTCTCATTTTTGTCACTCTCTTGAATGAAGTTTTTGATAGTTTCTATGATTTTTTTTGTATAACCCACATGTTCCTTAAAATTAGATTATTCTGTTTCCAGCTACTTTTTGCTCCATCTTTCCATGCCTCTTTATTACATATAGTTTTTATTGCATCATAATCTGAAAAGGATGCATTGTCTATCTGCCTTTCTGCATTAGATCGTGAGGTTTATTTGCTCCAATACACGGTCAGTTTTTATGTATGTGCCATGTTCCTCTGAGAAAAAGGTGTATTTCATTCTTTGCCCATTTATTATATTCACTTTATCCAGAGTTTTATTCATCTCCTTAACTTCTTTCTTTGTTACTTTGATGTTGGAGGTGTAAGCTCAGTTCCATGTGGACAGTCTCGGGCAGGTAAAGGTGAGGACTTCTAAACCTTAGAGTTCTAAACCTTAGAGTTCCCCCAGGGAACAGCTGGGAATTGAGGTGTGAGACCCGGGCTATCTCGTGCGTCTCTGCCTCTTCTCTGTGGGATACGTGGTGAGAGAGAGCATCCCCGCCCTCGAGATTGGCCCGGGGTCTGAGCACACCTATTGTTGTCTAACAGGCGTGGTATTCAGGTGCAAACTATGTGGCGGGAGAGCTTAAGTAGGGTCAGGAAAGCCTGAAGGCGCTCTTAGCGCTGAGGGGCCCTTAGAGGACAGAAGGCCCCTCTTCCCTCTCTCCTCTCTTCTCTCTTCCCTCTCCCCTCTCTCCCTCTTCCACTTCCGCTTCCGCTTCCATTCTCTTACTGTAAGATCTTTGCCTCCTGGGGAGATTCCTCTTTCCTCAGGAAGAATTCCCCCTGCACATGTAACCAAGACCCTGAATAAAGCCTAACCCTTGTTCGACTCTGGAAAGTCTCTTCTCTCATATGTTTATCCGGTTTGGCCAGCTGAAAACCTGCGATAGGTAAGGTAAGACTTGGGTAGCCCTTAGGCCTCTAGGCCTGGCACTTTGAGTTTAGATTTATCAAGTTCAGAGAGGGGGTCGTTGAATTCCCCCACTAATATAGTTTTGCTGTCTATTTCTTCCTGTAACTCCCTAAATTTCTCCTCTAAGAATTTAGATGCTATACCACTTGGTGCATATATGTTTAGTAATGATATTGCTTCATTGTCTATTTTGCCTTTAAGTTGGATATAGTTTCCTTCTTTATCTCTTTTGATTAGATCTATTTCTGTTTCTGCTTCTTCTAAGATTAGGATTTCTACCCCTGCTTTTTTACATCAGCTAAAGCATAGTAAGTTCTGCTCCAAACTTTTTTCATTACTCTGCATGTATCCTCCTGTTTCAAATGTGTTTCTTGTAAACAATATATTGCAGAATTATGGTTTTTATTCCATTCTGCTATCAGCCTCTGTTTTATGGGAGAATTTATCCCATTCACACTCACAATTATGATTACTAATTGTGTCTTTCTCTCCATCCTATTTCCCCCAGTGTCAAATACAGATCTTTATAATGCCCATTTTGCAAATTAGGGAAACTGAATAAAAAACGTTGTGGCTTATCTTGGAGAGATATCACATAGTAATGTAAATCACATAGTAATATAATAAACAGCCTGTGCCTCTCTTTTACTTTGCGGATTCAATACACATTTCTCTAGTATTTAAAACCCTTCCAACCTGGCTCCACTACTTTCCCATACTTATTCATTACTCTTCCCAATTCCTGCAGTTTAGATGAACTGGACTTCTTGCTATTCCTTCCACATGATATTCCCTTTCTCATCCCCCTGCTTTTACAAAGGATATATTCCCTCCATTCCCCATCATGCTCCCTGCCTCTTAGAATCCCGAACTGAAACAATATTTGGTACAGGAGGCCTTCGCCATTCCCCATGTACTTGTTGTTCTCCCTGATAGAATGGAAGCTCTTTAAGGGCTGTTTCCTGTTTGTCTTTGGCTCCCTAATGCCAGGCACGGTGCCTGGCATATAATAGGAGCTTAAATGCTTATGAATGATTGGTAGAACTGTGTGTCTTGCCCACAAGTCCTAAATGAATATTGAATTAGTCACAGAATCAGAAAAAAAAACCCTGCATTTTTGAGCTCTAAGTCTCATATGTTCCACTAGATAACACTGTTAATGTAGAACGTTATTAGAGCCAAATTGTAAAGAAAGAGGAGAAACAATTTTTTTCCCCCCAGTGCACTGACCTCTAGGGAAGGCCATACCATTCCAATCAGAACCTCTTTTTCCTACATGGAATTTTATTAATCTCAAAGACTTTTGATCTGCTATTCAGTCAGTGGAGAGGTATGATTCAGTAAATACTTTATGCATCTAGTATGTGCCAAGCATAGTTCTAAGCAATGAAGATGCAATTAATAAAATGAAATGCAAATCTTGCCCTCAAGGACCTCAGCACAGGGGCATTTGGAACCAGGTTAAGCAGTAGATACTGAATGGAGTTGGCTAAAAAGACCAGATTCTGTCCTGTATAAAGGAAGGCACTGGGAGGAGTTCCGTATTCTATCCTCTGGCCCTTCAGTTCTAGAGAAGGGGGCTTGAAGAAATTGGTATCAATCAAAGCTTGAATTAGTATGTTGTGGTGAGATTAGACGTGATGTCAGGGAAGGGGGGGGCAGAGTCAAGTTGGTAGAGCAGAAGAATTCACCTCTAAAAGCTCTCCCCTCACAACCTATAAAATACCTGTAAAAACGATTTTAAACAAATTCTACAGCAGTAGAAGCCACAAAATGACATATTGAAAGAGATTTCCAGCCCAAGGCAGCCTGGAAGGTTGACAGGAAAGGTCTACTTCATCAGTCTCATAGTGGAGCACAGCTCAGCCTTGGCCACGCCAGGGCAGGGAGAGGAATGGAGCAGGTTTCAAGCCAACACCACCAGAGCTGGGACTCCCAGATGCCTCAACCCACAAATGAAAAAGGAAGCTTCAAAGGTCAATGATAAATCTCTTTCATCTGGGTGAGAAAGGAAAGCAGCTGTTTAATCCCAGCTCCAGGTGCAGCAGCTTGCATTGCTGGAGTCCAGTGCTAAAGACCCTAGGGGAACTGAGCTGTTGATATGGGTCTCAGCCCTGAGTGTTGGTCATGGGGCGAGGAGGAGCATTGTCTGCTGTGGTGGAGCTGGTGGCGACTCTGGAGTGGCAACTGTATTGGAACATCCTGGGCAGAAAAGAGTACTTATAGTTGTTCCCAGACCAGAGCGCAGGTCAGAAGAAGGGTAAACTCCTCTCCCCTGATCGTGCCACCTTGGAGGAAATGAGAACTTAAAGGTGCCCGGAGTATACACATAGAACCCAAAAGTCAAATAACTGGCTGGAAAAAAAAAAAACCTAAAGGGGAAAAGAATAAGACAATTGAAAATTACATTCTTGGTGAGCAGATATTTTCTTCCATTTTTTTTAGATGAAGAATAACAGTGGATACCATCAGAGGAAGACATAAAAGTCAAGTCTTCTGCATACAAAAACCTCAAAAAAAATATGCAATGTTCACAGGCTATGGAAGAGTTCAAAAGGGATTTTGAAAATCAAGTAGGAGAGGTGGAGGAAAAATTGAGAAGAGAAATGAGAGAGATAAAAGAAAATCATGAAAAGTGAGTCAACAACTTGCTAAAGGGGATCAAAAAATGCTGAAGAAATTAACGCCTTTAAAAGTAGACTAACACAAATGACAAAAGAAGCCCAAAAAGGCAATGAGGAGAAGAATTCTTTGAAAAGCAAAGTTAGCCAAAGGAAAAACGAGGTTCAAAAGCTCATTGAAGAAAATAGTTCTTTAAAAATTAGAATGGAGCAGATTGAAGGTAATGACTTTATGAGAAACCAAGAAACTACAAAACAAAAACAAAAGAATGAAAAAATAAAGGGCAATGTGAAATATCTCACTGGAAAAAATGACCTGGAAAATACATCCAGGAGAAATAAATTTAAAAAAAAAATGGTTGAAAAAAGCTTAGACATCATCTTTCATGAAATTATCAAGGAAAACTGCACGGATATTCTAGAACCAGAAGGTAAAATAAATATTGAAAGAATTCAGCCATCACCTCCTGAAAGAGATATGAAAATAGAAACCACTAGGAATACTGTGGCCAAATTCCAGAGTTCCCACATCAAGGAGAAAATATTCCAAGCAGCCAGAAAGAAACAATTCAAGTATTGTGGAAATACAATCAGGATAACACAGAATCTGGCAGATTCTAGGTTAAGGGATTGAAGGACTTGGAATATGATATTCCATAAGTCAAAGAAGACTAGAATTAAAATCAAGAATCACCTACCCAGCAAAACCGAGTATAACACTTCAAGGGGAAATAATGGTCACTCAATGAAATAGAGGACTTTCAAGTATTCTTGATGTAAAGGCCAGAGCAGAATAGAAAATTTGACTTTCAAACACAAGAATGAAGATAAACATGAAAAGGTAAAGAGGAAATAGAAATAATAAAGGACTTTCTGAGCTGAACTCTTTACATTCCTACATGGAAAGATAATATTTGTAACTCTTGAAACTTTTCTCAGTATTTACGTATATCAGGAATTACAAACACAGATAGACACACACACACATACACATACACACCCATATAGACAGAGGGCACTGAGTGAACTGAATAGGAAGGGATGATATTAAAAAATAAATTTAAGGGATGAGAGATGAATATAATAAGAGGACAAAGGAAGAAATGGATTGAATCAAATTATTTCCCATAAAAAACTCAAGATAAATAATTTTCAATGGAACAGAAAAGGGAGTGGGGAGAGGGAAAAAGTAAAGCCTGGTCTCATCACATTTGACTTAAGGAGGGAATAACAGGCACCCTCAACGTGGTATGAAAATCTATCTTACACTACAAGAAAGTAGGCAATAAGGGGATAAGTCGAGTGGAGGGAGCTGATAGAAGGGAAGACAAATAAGAGGAGGGGTTAATTGGAAGTAAAAACTTTTGAGGGATGGATTAAGTCAAAAGAGAGAATAGAATAAATGGGGGCCTGGATAAGATAGAGGGAAACATAGTTAGTCTTCCACAACATTACTATTTTGGAATTCCTCAGTAAAACTACATATATGTATATATATATATATTTGTGTGTGTGTGTGTATATATATATATATATATATATACACACATATATATGTATATATATACACACATGCACACACATATATACATATATATACACACACATATATACATATATATGCATACATATGTGTCTGTATACCTATATCTATCTATATCTATATAGCTCTATGTCTATCTCCGTATCTATATATCTATATATCTATAATATATCTATATCTGTCTATCTCTCTCTATGTATATATATGTATATGTATGTATGTATAGCCTCTGTTGAATTGCTTGCCTTCTCAGTAGCGGTGGGTGGGAGTGAGGAAGGGAGAAAAGTTGGAAATCAAAATTTTAGGAAGGAATGTTGAGACTTGTTTTTCCATGTAACTGGGAAATAAGAAATACAGGTAAATCAGAATAGAAATCCATCTTGCCCTTCAAGAAAAGAGAGAAGATCGGGATAAGGTAAGGGAAGAGTGTGATAGAAGGGAGGGCAGATTAGAGAAGGGGTAATCACAATATATAGTGTTTTGGGGTGGGAGGAGGGGAGAGATGGGGAGAAAATTTGAAACTCAAAATCTTGTGGAAATGAATGTTGAAAACAAAAAATAAATATATAAGCTGGAAAAAAAAAGTGATGACTTTATCTGGGGAAGGCCATCTTTTTTACTGAAGAGCAGCAGATGATGATTGGAATGGGAGTGGGATACATGTAACCTTGTTGGCATGCTTTTCCAGTTTTCTAACCAAGCTCATATGATCCTAGGTAATTTAGAACCAGCGGGGATCTTAGAAATTATCCAATCCAACCCCTTCAATTTACACGTTAAGAAACTGAGGACCCTGAAAAGAAATGTCACTTGCCCAGGTTTACTTGGTTATATTAGTGGTGTTGAGGTTTAGTGGACCTCAGGGTCACAAAATACCAACACACCGAGCCCTACCTGGATGAATTTGACTCAAGCGTTCTATCAGTCCGATAACAACGTTTATTAAAGATCTCCCATATCAGGTAGATGCTTAAAAAGCCTAAGCATCTGTGATGAAGCAGGCCAGATAGCATCTCAGCTACATTCAATCTGAGCATTTTCATGAAGGTAAGAAGAATCTTATACACAGCAAGATCTAGAAGGGATCTAGAGTTGTCCAACTCGTCCGGGGTAACTAGAAAAGGGGTTCGGGGAGGCCAGTCAAAAGAGGTCTCCTATTGCATCCTGGGTCATCTCCAGTCATCCCGATGAATATCTGGTCACTGGATCCGGATAGGTCAGGAGGAGAATGTGAGGTAACAAAGCCAAGTGCAAGTCATGTCATTATTTCCCTGATAGCATTGTCTTCATCGAAAATGAAGGACAAACACAACAGTTTCCCCTAATTTATTGTTTAATTTCTTCCTTCCCCTACACATTAGAATTTTAGTTTTGACCACTGCTTTCCTCAGTCTTCCCTTCCTTCTATCAGCCCCCTTCCCTTTTTTCCCTTTTACCCTTACTACTTCTACCCTCCCTTTTAACCTCCCCTCCTTTTTTTCTTTTCTCTTTCCCCTCCTACTGCCTGTAGGGCAAGTTAGATTTCTATACTTAACTGGGTATGGTGTTCCCTTTTTGAACCAAATCAGATATGAGTAAATCTCAAACAATGTGCATCTCCCTCCCCTCTTTCCATCTACTATAATATGTTTCTGTGCCTCATCTTGTGATGTAATTTATCTTTTTCTGTCTCCTCCTTTTCTCTTCTCCTATTACAATCCCTGGAAATCTTAAACCCTTTCTCCTATTGTGCTCTGTCACTCTAAAATTTGTTCAGATTATCTTTTTAGAGATATATGACGTAATTTTTGGTAGAAGTAAGGCGAGTTCATGCTCTTACTCCACCATCGTGTCACCACCCCTTTCTTTTTTAAGCTACATTTTTCTTCAGTATTCTCTGTGACTTTCACTAAGCTGTTTATTCTCTTTTCATAATTTTCTTGTGTTGCTCTCACTTTTTTCTCAATTCTTCCACTACCACTCATTACTTTCCTTAGCTCTCCATGAATTCTTGTTGAGCTTGAATCCAACAGTTGTTTCTCTTTGAAGCTTTTTGCAGGGGTTTTGTTTTGTTTTTTTTTCACATTGTTGTCTTATTCTAAGTTTACATCTTGGTGTTCTTTGCCACCATAATAACTTTTTATGGTCAAATTCTTCATTGTGTTTTGCTCATTTTGCCAGCCAATTTCTTAACTTTGAACTTTATGTTAAAGTTGGGATCTCCACTTCCCCGGGGGTGGAAAACACTGTCCCAAACTTAAGGCTTTATCACTGTCCTGTTTTCAGAACCACTTCTTGGGGCCTGCATATTTTATTAGCTTCAAAGGTGGCATGATCTGGGGAGAGGTGGGGATCACTGCTTTCCTGATTTGTTCTCTGGTCTTTGCCTAGAAACCGGTCTTCTTCCTCTGTGGCCACAAGTGCTAACACTCCTTTTGGTACTGGAATTTTGACCAAGTGCCCTGCCATTCTTCAGCCTCAACCAATATTGTTTATTGTTACCTTGGAATTTTGACTAGTAAGCCTATTCTGTTGTGAGTGAGTGCTTTTCTCTATCCTTAAACTATGACGAAGAATTGTAGATTGGCAATAGAGTTGCCAGTCATTATCCATTATTTCCAGAGCCAACAAAGTGTCCCCTATAATCTCTTTCTGACGAGTTGTTCAACTCCCTTACCATTTCTCAACTGAGAGTTCCTAAAGCTGTTACTGGTTCGGCAGACTCAGCCACCTGCAATACCTGTTGCTAGAGCTACTGATACAGCACTCTGGGTTGATTCCCACCTTTTTGTCACAGACCTCTCTTATCATCTTCCTAAGGTTTTTTTAAGGCTGGAATAAATGTCTCACTCTGACCTTTTGTTCATTCTGCTGCTCCAAAATTTAATTTAAGGTATAATTTTAAAGTTGTTTGGAGAGGAATTTGTGGAGAGTTCAGTTAAGTTGATGCCTGTGCTCTGCCATCTTGACTCTACCTCTGCTTCCAGATTATTGATAACAACATATCTTTACAAAAAGACTACTGGGTATCAGATTAGCTTGTGATGGGAGACTATGGTTTCTAAATAAATTAATGATCTAAAAGTTCTTTGCAAAAGTTGAATCCATTAAGTTAACAATCTAATATGTGTACATATATACATGTATGTATATGTATGTACATATATGTATACACAGATATAGATAGATACATAGGTAATTACAGAACTACTAACAAATATTTTAGTGATCTTGGGGAAGTCATTTATGAAGACAGAGAAGGTATTATTTGAAGGTCAAATTTAATACACAATTGTCCTAGGAATTTTTGATTTCTTTGTAGTTTATTAGTACTTTTCTCCTTTACAAATATTTATGACAAGTGGTTCTTCAGTGTAAGTTTGGTAATAATTTTGCTATTTTTTATTGCATTCAACATTTTCTGACCTATAGTATAACATTTATTTTTAAACAGGAAAAAAGGATGACCTTAGGAACAACATACCTACTAAATGAACCTTGACTCTTGGTAGATTTCATATACACAATTAAATAGATATTTTGCAATCAAATAGGAAATGATATTACACTAGAAAAATAATCTGTATGACTTTGTAAAATCTAGGTAATAGATTTCTAAATCACATCCATTTACTTTTGTGACAGAATGAAACACAGAAGAAGAGGGAAAGATTGCTTCTATAAGGGCACCGTTGTGGCTTTTAACTGTCTCCCGCATCCATTACAATCAACGAATCAAGACGATGTGCTGAGACTATAATTTTTCAACCTTTTCTCATAGAAGCCCTGGTTGTTAAGATATGTCTAAGAATTTTCTAAAAGAAAGTGCATTAAAAATAAGCAGATCTAATTCATCAACGTTCAATTATTTCCTATGCTTAGTGAAACTGCAGCATAGATTATGACTCTGTGAATGAGAGACAGGATGCAATCATACTACAACAAAACTAAGATCAAACTCCGTAAGATCTTGAGAGTATTACAAACCAATAAGGGTATCTGGGCAATTTCCTCAGACTGAGAAACTATGGGGGCGGTGGGTGATGTTGAGATGGAAGCAGTATCACAGCATCTGGGAAGTTAGATTCCTAGGTGAGTCTAAAGATCACATAATAATGAAGTTGATCTCTTGCCAAAAGAACAGAATCAATCAGTCTCAGCAATCAATCTTTCTGGCTTGACCACAACGATTTAAAGCTCAGATAACATTTCAATTAGCAACTGAAGGAAGGGTGGAAGAGAATTCAATAAACAGAGGTTGAGTTGGATGATCTCCAGTGTAGGTATGCAGGACAACTTGAGTAAAGGCAACCATATGTGACAGGTAAAGGAGAATGGAGACTAGAGAGTAGTAGTTTGTCTAGAATCTTAATTTGTCTGATAAGCATGATATTTAGGCTCCCTAGGCCTAATTTACTCATTCCTGCCCTCCCCTTCACTCCTATTCTCTATACACATAACCAACTGCTCAGATTTCACCTGATTAAAATCTTTCATTTTCTGAATTAAAGTGCTATGTCCAAGTCTTATAATATATTGAAGAGCAAATAGTAGAAACCATAAGAGTATTTAGTTAAGTCAAAAAGGGAAGAAAGGACTAGGTTCCATTATTATCATTTGGTATTTGGACAGATTTGCTGGACAAAAGTACCCCACAAGGTATCTCTATATGGCTTTATATTGACTTTGGGGAAACTTTGATAGGTAAAATTAAGTTGGATCTGATATTTTTTTTACATGTTATGTAAAAACTACATGAAATTTTAACAATATGCTTGAGGATATTTAATATTATTGAGCTAGATAAGTGTCAAAGTCTGTTCCTACATATTTGTGATCTTGTTACCCTGTGAAGTAGGGTAGAAAACAGATTCACTAATAATGTGTCATAAACAGTATAGAACTCATTAATGTACTATTGTTTTTCTTTTGTTTTTGTTGTTTTAATGAAACTCATATAAACTGTAAAGTTTATAAAACACTTTAGAACAAAAGGAGCCTTGGAGGTGACTGAATATAATTTCTGAATGTGAAACATGAGGAGTCTGAAATTTCCAGGAACTTTTCCAGAGTCATATAGGTAATAAGTCAAGCCCTTTGAAATGTAGCTGTGGTTTTGTTTTTTTGCTTCCTCCATTACACTTTTTTTGCCTCCCTTATAGGATTGAGACTTAATCCGTCCCATTGTCTTTGACGTTAGTTAGATTATTAGTAGGAGATTCTGCCTTAAATTCTTCCTTAAATATTTTAAAGAGGATTTTCAAAACTTGAAGATCAAGAGCAGAAATATCTAAAAATTAAATTTGAAATTTCTATAAAGAGAAACCTTCCCTTCATATTAGAAGGGAAGATGAGGAGTGAGATAACAATGCATTTTTTAAATTTTTCTAAGTATTAGGTACATTGTTCTAAGTAAGTGCTAGGGCTAAAAAAGATGAAATAAGTCCCAGACTCTAACCTAAAGGAGATTGTCATATAAATGTAATACAGTGCTTGTGAGTGGTGGTAGTGGTGGGAATGAATGGATGAATATCTTTAGAAATAACTGTGGCACAAGTCAGAAGGAGGTGAATTCAAAGAAGTTTAGGGGGAAAAAAGAGAAGTTTCACTTTCAGTTGTGGAAAATCAAGGAAGCATTTGGAGAGGAAGTAGCATCTTAGAAAGTTCTTGAAAGAAATGCTATTAAAAGTATTTTAAACACAAAAAGACATGGGGGTGGAAAAGAATGAATAAAAATGGGCAACAGCAAGTGGTCCAGAATAGTGGGAATATCCAGTATGTGAATGAGAGAGCCTGAGATAGCAGTTGTCATTCATGTGGTACATTAAACTATGTTGTATGTGATTGCATTCTTTCCATTAGACAGTGAAATCTGGAAGATATTCCTATTTAGGGATGGCTTTGTGGGCCGCACCAACACCTAGAATAACACAGAGATTCCTGGATGAGATAAATAACTATTCAAAAAAGTTCAGCCTATCTATATAGAAACATCCAAATGATGAATGCAAACTCTTTAGCCTATGATATGCAGGCAGAAGAATAAAGTATTGATTTTATCTATAGATTCACATATAATGTGCTGGGGATGGAAGCTCAATTCCAGGTGGACAGTCTCGGGCGGGTAAAGGTGGGAACTTCTAAATCTTAGAGTTCTCACGAGGCCCCCCCAGGAAACGACTGGGAATCGAGGTGAACCGAGCTATCTCGTGTATTTCCGCCTCTTCCCGTGAGAAACGTGATGGGAGAGAGCTCTCCCCGCCCTCGAGATTGTCCCGGATCTGGGCACACTATTGTTATCTAACAGCACGGTATTCAGATGCAAACTATGCTGCTGGAGAGTTTAAGTAGGATAAGGAAAGCCTGAAAGTTCTCTTGGGTGGAGGGGCCACGTGTGAGGACAACAAGGCTCCGCTTTTCCTCTCTCCTCTCTCCCCTCCCCCTCTCTCCCCACTTATACTTCTACTTCCAATCTCTTATTGTAAGATCTTTGCCTCCTTGGGAGATTCTTCGCTCCCTCCTAGGGAAGAATTCCTCTGCACTTGTAACTAGACCCTGAAATAAAGCTCAACCCTTGTTTGACTCTGGAACGTCCTTTCTCTCATACGAGCATCCGGTTTGGCCAACCGAAGACCTTGGGAGGTGAGGTAAGGGAAGACTCGGGTAGCCCTCAGGCCTCTAGGCCTGGCAATAATGAACAGAGATTCTTCAAATTATCAAGGAGTTTAGTTTAGAATAGCAAAGGAAGAGGAGGAGAGTGAGCTTAATTGATCTTGGGAAATTCAAAATGTGGATCCTTATTTTCTCTTCATTAGATTACAAAATTAGTCTCCTAAGTGACCTCCTTATTTCTAGGCCTTCTTTTTTCCAAACATCCTTCCCATGGTTGCCTGATCGATATCTCCAAAGCATAGGTCTGTTGCAGCACCTTGCCAGATTTGTGAGGAGAGGTGGCATTGAGGGGTTCTCATATCCTCCTCTCCTGGGCTGGTGAGAGGTGTCTATGGGGCTTCTGCTCAGACTGACTCTAAGGCAAAGGATTACAGCAACCACATTGAGCACCTGTACAGCAGTGAATGCAGATCACAGTCAAAAATATTTCTGAAGTTTGGGTTTGCAACCTGGATGATGAGAAGAAAAAATATCTGTTGTTATACAGAAGTATAATTATGTTTCTATGGACACTGAGTTTCCAGGAGCAGTTCCAAGGCCCATCGAAGAATGTAGAAGTAATGCTAACTACCAATGCCAACTACTGCAATGTGGAGTAAGATTGCTAAAAATAATTCAGCTTGCATTGAGGTTTATGAATGAGCAAAGGGAACATCCTACAAGAACCTCATCATGATAATTCAATATCAAATTTAATTTAACGGAAGACATATTTGCCCAGGACTCCATAAAACTCCTAACAACACTGCGTATCCTGTTTTAAAAGCACAAAAAAGAAATAAAAGAGACATAGTGTTTTGCAGAACTTCCATCTGCTTTGAAATTTGTGAGAGGGTTAGGAATTTTCACTTCACAGTGGTTATAACTTTGGCTATTTAGTCAAAATCCTGACTAAATCTAACTGGACAGAAGAAAGTCAGGACTTTTTTTGAAATCCTCTTATTGTTCTTTCTAGTCATCTGTGATACTAATTACCTAAAAAAACAGCTAGAAATGCCTCATTAGTGGACTGCAGGAAGTTGCTGACTAGGCAGACTGAGGCAGGTAAGACTACACCAAAAGGAGATCTCATTCAGTACTGAAGGAAATGACCTTTTTTTCAGAATGGGAAAAGGGTTCTTTGAAAATCACATCGATGATGTCAAGTATTGTAGGCACTTTTACAGCCTTGATTCAGGTTCCTCCTATGTGTAGAACTCTATGAAGAATGTATATGAAGAAGACACCAATGAGTGGTCATGATATGAAATGGATGGATCACAGACCTCAATGTTTGGAGCTACACGTGTCATTGTATATAAGTTTTATCTCTACCTAAATCCCTTGGACAGTAGAAAAAAAGGCTCTTTCCTTTTTACACTACTCTTTCTCTAACTATTTTTTCTTTTGACTTTCAGTACTATCACCATTACTTCCACATACCCTGAGTACAAGAATCTTCAGGTTAAATTAGACTGTATAATGAATCTATTAATAAGTATTTATGGCCAAAGGAAACATTCATATCATACTTAATCTTGTGATAAATATATGTAGTTGGTCTTTATTTGTACCCCACATCTCTCCCCTCATTCCCAGATTAATAAACAACGACAGTCACTTACTGTCCTATTTCATGTTTGTACCTGTCAGCATGTGAGTGTTTTAGCTATTTGAAAATGTGAACCATCAATTTTGAATTTTAGAGAATGACACAGATACATAACTTTAGCAGAAGTTGTTGATCATTTGACAATTTTCCATAGCAGTCTTTCGTTCTGGACCCATGGAACAGAGTCTATTTAATGTGCTGCAAATTGTTGAATTGACAAAGATCTCCTGAAAGGAAAAGGGAGTACTGAAGAATCAAGCTACCCACTAGCTGTCCCCGGGGTTTTGGAACCATACTCACCAAAACTTTAGAAAGGTCTCTGACTAGATTTTTGAAGTAAAGAAGTGCTTCACAGCAATATTCCACTCATGTGTCAGAACTACTGGCATCCTCATGGCATGGCCACACATATGGTTTGCTTCTTTGTCACTTTTATTCTCCCAGACTGTCCCTCACCACTCCCTAGTGACAGAGTCATATTTACCAAGCCCTTGTTTTGGCAATTTCACAAATCAGTATCTCTAAAGAAAACAAGTCACCTCAGGTATGTCTTATACCAAATTAAATTAGAAGAGATGAGATGATGCCTTTGCAGTTTTTATAAAAACAAATGATCAAGACATTTATTGTAAAACAATGAAACAACAAATTGGAGTGAATAGTCACCTGAAGAATGTAATGTCAATTTTGTGTGTATATCTTTGCATCATATTTCTATATATAGACAGAATAACTATGATATACTTTCTTATCCATGTAGAGAGGAGCATGTGATCAGGCCAGAGTATTTGAAGGAACTAAGGATAACTAACCACTGCTCAGAAATTATGACGAACAGTAAGTGTTGGTGTATATTTTACTTGCACTTAATTAACATTCTATCAGCTATTTGCCAAATTGGCTTGTTCCCTTGAATTTAACATTTTTTACTTGTTGATTTATGATGCTGTAACTGAGTGGTCCTTCTTCAGAAAAGTTACTTACAAAACACAAGGCATTATATATTTTTAAAGTTTTGTAAACAAAGATTTAAAAAATGTTTTCTTACATCTAAAACAATAAAACACTGGTCTGATCATAGTCTCTTGTGCTGAAGAAATTCTAGTAGCTCTCCTCTGATTCCAGAATAAAATCAAAACTCCTCTGTTTCTGCTATGGTAACGGCATAGCACACCGAGTGGAACAAGTCTTATGACTGGCCAGCAAGCTGCTTGTCCTCCTGTGGAGCTCACGAGTAAAAGAATGAGGTGGGAGAATGGGTCAGGAAGCAACTCCGATTTATTCAAGCAAGCACTCTGATTACAGAGTCTCTGCCAGTCAGCCCAATGAACCATGGTAACACACACAAACAAACCCGAAACTATAGTAACCAACACACGCCAGAACTATAGTAACAAAAACAAACCAGGGGTGGGGCCGTCCCTTCTAACGCCATCTTGTTCACCCTTCCTTGCACCGGACTCAGTTTACCTAATGTCCATCAGTGTGGCCTCCCAAATGATGGGGCGGTCAGCGCCCCTTAGGTGTTTCTATGTTGCTTTCCTCCTCACCACCTCCACCACCTCTCTTGAAAGCAGAAAGAAGTTTCATCTTGTTTTTTATCTCCAACACCAGTGAGAGTGCTTTACCATGGCAGGTAGAACTTAATGAATGGTTGTTGGAATATATTAGATTGAAGAGCATTTGATTCAATTAAAATGCAGTGCTGTTGTTCAGTCATGTCTAAGTTTCTGTGACGCCAATATGGGATTTTCTTAGCAAATATACTGGAGTGGCTTATCATTTTCTTCTCCAGACTTTAAGTGACTTGCTCAGAGTCACACAGTTAGTGAATGTGTGAGGACAGAATTGAATGCAGCTCTTGAATGCAGATCTCTATTTACTGAGTTACCTAGATGCCCCTCCAGATTGGAGTAGGGAGATGGTAAACTGAATTTGAAATTTAATGAGTTTTCAGTTGTGATAAGACGGGTAGAAATTCTCAGCTGTGGCTAGGAATATCAAACTGGAAGTCTCAGGACAGATTTGGGATGAGATTTAGGTATGGGAATTAAAATAGTGATTTTTGGAGAAATAGCTGAATGTGGAGTGAGAAGAGAGCCAAAAAGGATGATAGCATGCTAGTAGAAGATACAGCAAAAGAGTGGTCAGTAAATTAGAAAGAATAAACAATACTCTGAAATTTAAGAGAAATAAAAATGAAATTATTATGAAGTATGTGACGGTATGAAAATATTTGGAATGACTAATAAAAGAAATGCAAATGAAAAATCTGAAGTTTCATCTCACATGTAGCAAATTCACACAGATGACTATATAGATAGAGCTATGTATGAGTGTGCAAATTACCATCCAGGAGCTAAACATGATTTTTTTCATTATAAAATATTATTAAATTTAAGCATGTAAAATAATTCTTAGCTTTCTGACCATACAGAAAAACAATGTGTCTATGCTTTGCTGAACACTGGATATAACTATTCAATCTTGGAATAATTTTGGAAAAAATAGGTATAGTAATAAACTATTATTTCATTATTTTTTATTTGTTTTCAGTGTTCTTCAATCACTTAAATATAACTTAGATTTTTCCCCTCTGTCCTCTTCTTTTCCCTCTCCTTCCCCCCTCCTTCCCTGTTTTGGCATATAATTTTATATAAGTTCTACACATACATTCCATTCATTTTCACTTTACTCATGTTGCATAGAAGAATTAAAATGAATGGGAGAAATCATAAAAGAAACCAAAGTGAAATACAAAAGGAAATGATCTGCTATATTCTGCGATCGAATTCCACACTTCTTTCTCTGGATGTGGAAGGCATTGTGCCTTAAGTGATTATTGGGAATTTTTTATGTCCTTGCATTGCAATGAAGTTCTGAGTCTACCAGAAAAAAAATCCTTGCACAGTGTGGTTGGTGTTGTGGATAAAATTCTCTTAGTTCTGCTCCTTTTGCTCATCATCACTTCATATAAGTCTTTCCAGGCCTCTCTGCAATCTTCCTGTTCGTCATTTCTTACAGCACAATAGTATTCCATTACATTCATATACCACAATTTAATTAGTCATTCCCCAGTCAATGGGTAACCCCTTCATTTTCAGTTTTTGAGCACCACAAAGAGTGATCCTTTCCCATTTTTATGATCTTTTGGGAATACAGTCCTAGAAGTGGTATTATTGGGCTAAAGGGTATGCACATTTTTAGCCCTTTGGGCATAAATCCAAATTGCTCTCCAGAATGACTGGATCAGCTCACAGCTCCACCAACAATGAATTAGTGTTACAACTCTTCCACACCTTCTCCAACATTTATCATCATCCTGTTTTGTCATGTTATCAATCAAATAGGTGTGATGTGGTATCTCGGAGTTGGTTTGATTTGCATGTCACTAATCAATAGTGATTTAGAGCATTTTTTCATGACTATAGACATCTTTAATATCTTCCTCTGAAAATTGCCTGTTCATATCCTTTGACCATTTATAAATTGAGAAATGACTTATATGTTTGTGTATTTGACTCACTTCTCTGTATATTTTAGAAATGAGGCCTTTATCACAGACGCTAGTAGCAAAAATTCTTTCCCAGTTTTCTGCTTCCCTCTTCACCTTGGTTGCATTGGATTTGTTTGTGCCAACACTTAGCAATTTAATATAAATAAAATTATCCTTTTTGCCCTTCATATGGTTTTCTGTTTCTTCTTTAGTCAAAAATTCTTCCCTTCTCCATAAATCTGATAAATTTAACATTCCTCATGCCACTAATTTGTTATAGTATCAGTCTGTATACCTAGATCGTAGACCCATTTGGAATTCATTCTTGTACAGGGTGGCAGGCATTGGTCTATGCCTAGGTTCCACCATACTGTTATCCAGTTTTCCCAGCAATTTTTGTCGAACAGAGGTTATTGTCCCAGAACGGGGGCCCTTGGGTTTATCAAACAGTAGATTGATAGATTCATTGACTATTGTGTCTTGGGTACCTAACCTATTTCACTGACCTACCCTTCTGTTTCTTAACCAGTACCAAGTGGTGTGACAATTGCTGCTTTATGATATAATTTGAGATATGGTGGATCAAGGTCACCTTCCCTAGCATTTCTTCTAATTATTTTCCTTGATATTTTGGACCCTTTGTTCTTCCAGATGAATTTTGAATTTATTATTTGTAGCTCTATAAATTATTTATCTGATAGTTTGATTGGTCTGGCACTGAGTAAGTAAATTAATTTAGGTAGAATTGTCATTTTTATTATATTGCCTTGGCTTACCCATGAACAATTGGTGTTTTTCCACTTACTTAGATCCGACTTTGCTTGTGTGAAAAGTGTTTTGTAATTGTGTTCATATAGTCCCTGGGTTTGTTTTGGCAAGTAGACTCCCAAATATTTTATAGTGTCTACTGTAGCTTTAAATGGGATTTCTCTTTTTATCTCTTGCCATTGGGCTTTGTTGGCAATATATAGATACACAGAAGATTTATGTACGTTTATTTTGTAACCTGTAAACTTGCCAAAGTTGTTTATTATTTCAAGGCATTCTTTACTTGATTCTCTGGGATTCTCTACGTATATCATCATATCATTTGCAAAGAATGATAATTTAGATTCTTCTTTGCCTAATCTAATGACTTCAATTTCTTTTTCTTCTCTTATTGCTACAGCTAAGTACCATAATTCTAGTACCATATTGAATAGTAGTGGTGATAATGGACTTTTTTTTCACCCCTGATCTTATTGGTAATGTGTCTAGCTTATTCCCATTGGATATAATGCATATGAAAGGTTTTAGGTAGATACTGCTTATTATTTTATGGAAAGTTCCATTTATTCTTATCTTCTCCAGTGGTTTCAATAGGAATGGGTGTTGCATTTTGGCAACAGCTTTTTCTGTATCTATTGTGATAATCATGTGGTTTCTGTTAAATTTACTGTTGATATGATCAATAATGTTAATAGTTTTTCTAATACTGAAACACCCCTGCATTCTTAGTATTAATCCTACCAGATCATAATGTATTATTGTCATGATTAGTTGATGTATTCTTTTTGAAAAAATATTATTTTAAATTGTTGCATCTATTTTTTAGAGAAATTGTTCTATAATTTTCTTTGCTTTGTCTCTTTCTGGTTTAGGTCTCAAAACTATATTTGTATCATAAAAAAAGACGTTGAGAGGATTCATTCTTCCCAAATTTTCCCAAATTGTCTATATGGTATTGGAATTAACTGTCCTTAAATGTTTGATAGAATTCACTTGTGAATCCATCTGGCCCTGGAAACTTTTTCTTAGGGAGTTCATTGATGGTATTTACAATTTCTTTTTTCTGAGATGGGGTTATTTAAATATTCAAATTCCTCTTCTGTTAGTCTGGGCAATTTGTATCTTTTAAAATAATAATCCATCTCTTTCGGATTGTTGACTCTATGGGCATACAGTTGGGCAAAGTAATTTCTTATTATTGTGTTAAATTCCTCCTCATTGGAGGTGAGTTCACTCTTTTCAATTTTGATATTGGCAGTTTGCTTTTCTTCTTTATTTTTCTAATCAAATTGACCAAAGATTGATCAATTTTATTTGTTTTTCATAAAACCAACTCCTAGATTTGTCTATTAGTTCAATATTTTCTTAATTTTAAGTTTATTAATCTCTCCTTTGGTTTTCAGTATTTCTAATTTGGTATTTACTTGGGAATCTTCAACTTATTCTTGTTGTAGCTTTTCCAACTGCATGTCCAATTTATTGAACTCCTCTTTCTCTATTTTATTCATGTAGGCACTCAACGGTATAAAACTTCCCCTATGAAATGCTTTTGTATCAGCCCATAAAATATGGTAGGTTGTCTCATTATTATCTTTCTCTTGAATAAAATTGTTGATTGTTTCTATAATTTTTTGTTTAATCCACTCATTCTTTTGGATTTGATTGTTTAGTTTCCAATTAGCTTTTGGTTTATGTTTCCATGGCCTTCGATTACATGTAAGTTTTATTGCATGATGATCTGAGAAGGATGCATTGACTATCTCAGCCTTTCTGCACTGGAGTGTGAAGTTTTTTATGGCCTAATGCATGGTTAATTTTTGTATGTGTGCCACATATCCCGAGAAATAGGTGTATTTCTTTCTATCAGTTTTCTCCAGAGATCTATCATATCTCACTTATCGAGAGTTCTATTCACCTCCTTAACTTCTTTTATGTTTGTTTTGAGCTTAGATTTATAAAGTTCAGAGAGGGGGAGTTTGAGGTCACCCACTACTATAGGTTTACTGTGTATTTCTTCCTGTAACTCCCTTTACTTCTCCTCTAAGAATTTGGATGCTATACCACTTGGATCGTATATGTTTAGCAATGAAATTGCTTCAAGTATATGGTGCCTTTTATCAGGACATACTTTCCTTCTTTATCTTTTTTTTATTAGATCTATTTCTGCTTTTGCTTTGTCTGAAATTAGAACTGCTACTTTTGCTTTTTTATATCAGGTGAAGCACAATAAATTCCGTTCCAACTTTTTACCTTTACCCTATGTGTATCTCCCCTTTTCAGATGTATTTCTTGTAAACAAAATATTGTTCGGTTATGGTTTTTAATCCATTCTGGTATCCATCTCCGTTTTATGGGAGAGTTCATCTCATTCACATTCACAGTTATGATCACTATTTGTTTCTCTCCCTCCATCCCCTTTCCCTTTGTTCACGCTTTTAGTTCTCTTTCTCTTCCTCTCACCAACAGAGTTTTAAGTTTTGACCACTGCCTCTCTCAGTCTTCACTCACTTCTTTCAGCCCCTCTACCATTTAGTCTCCCTTTCCTTACTACTTGTTTCTTCCCTTTTAGCATCTTCTCGCTTTTCTTCCAACCTTCCCCTCCTATTGCATTTAAAGCTAGTTGTGTGTGTGTGTGTGTGTGTGTGTGTGTGTGTTCATCCTTCGTTGCTGAAAAGACCATGCCATCAGAGAAATAATGCCATGACTTGCACTTGACTTTGTTTAGAGTGAGGGAGAGCTGTGCAGGTCATCAGCCTCACTTCTCCTCCAGAGTTATCTGAATCCAGTGACCTGATATTCATCAGGATGACTGGAGAAAACCCAGCATGAGGCAATTGGAGTGAAGTGAGTTGCCCAAGGTCTCATAGCTAGTGAATATCAAATGTCTGAGTACTCCTCCTGACTCCTGCACTGATACTATATCCACTGCATCACCTAGCTGCCCAGAGCTAGTTGTATATTTATACTTAACGGAGTTTATTGTACCCGCATTGAATCCAATCAGATGAGAGTACCTCTCCAACAATATTCATCGCCCTCCCCTCTTTCCCTCTACTCTAATCTATTTTTGTGCCTCCTCCTGTGATGGAATTTATTTTTTTTCTGCTTCCTCCTTTTCACATCTCCCATTACACTTCCATTGCGTTACTCCCATTTCACATCATTGGATATATACCCACTCCCTCTATCTAGGTGTGTCCTTTTTACATTTCATAATAGATATACAATTCTCAAAAATAACAAGTATCATCTTCCCTCCTAGGAATGTAATGGTACGCCCATATTGTGAAACAAGATTTTTTTCCCCCTATTTACCTTTTTATGCCTCTCTTGAGAACTGTGTTTGAAGATCAAATTTTCTGTTGAGTTCTGGCCTTTTCATCAGGAAGGTCTGGAAATCCCTCATTTTATTGAATGTCCATCTCCTTGCCTGAAATATTATTCTCAGCTGTGCTCAGTAATTAATGCATGGTTGTAGTCCTATCTCCCTTGCCTTAAGGAATATCATATTTCAATTTCTTCAGTCTTTTAATGTAGAAGCTTCAAGGTCCTGTGTGATCTATAGTTCCTCACTACTTGAGTTACTTCTTTCTGGCTGCTTGCAGTATTTTCTCCTTCACTTGATAGTTCTAGAATTTGACAACAATATTCCTTGGTGTTTTTAGTTCCGGGTCCCTTTCAGGAGGTGAATAGTGGATTCTTTCGATGACTATTTTTCCCTCTGCATCTAGGACTCTTGAGCATTTTTCTTTGATGATTTCTTGGGTGATATTGTCCGGGTTCTATTTCTCATTATGGCTTTCTACTTGCCCAATAATCCTTAGATTTTCTCTCCTGCATCTATTATCCAGGATAGTTGTTTTTCCAATTAGATATTTTACATTTTCTTCTATCTTCTCATTCTTCAGATTCTGTTTTACTGATTCTTGATGTCTTATAGATTTATTAGCTTCTAATTTCCCATTTCTATTTTTTCTCACATTGCTTTCTTCAGTTAAGTTTTGCATCTCCTTTTCCATTTGCTCAATTTTTCCTTTTAAGGAGTTATTTTCACCAGTTAGGTTTTTTATTTCCTTTTCCATTTGTCAAATTTTCCTTTTTAAGGAGTTATTCTCCTAGGTGAATTTACTTTTCATATTTTCAAAATCATTGGTCAGTTTTTCTTCTATTTCTCTAATTTTGGTTTTAAAAATCCTCCCAGAGCTCTTACAAGAAGATTTTTGTTCTTGTGAGCAGTTCATATTCCTTTCTGAAGTTTCAGATGGGAGTACAGCCTGAATGCTGACCTCTTTGGTATTTGTGTTTTAGTTCTTGTCCCCATAGAAAGATCCTATGGTCTTTCCTTTTGTAATTTCCTTTTTACTCATGATCATAACCGTTTTCCTGGCTTTTAAGGTAGATCTCTGCATCTGTGGCACAGGGAGTTCTGTCCTACAGTTTTGGGGCCTAAAACTTGATGCTTTATTTGTTGTGGCTTTTGTTTTTTGCAGCCAAAAATTAAATCAGCTTCCCTGGCACTGACCTGGCTGGTGTTGGAAAGCAGAGACTACTTAGGTCTTTTGGGGTTTCCTTGCAGTTGCCCTGGAGGTAGCTCCTTAAGTGTGGTGAAGAGCTGGTCTGGATGCTGGAGGTTCATCTGTTGACCGAGAGCATAGGCAAATTCAGCTGTTCTTGCTAGTGACTTCCTGGTTCCAGTGGGGGTGTTGAGGCACACCTGAAGCCCTGGTGTTGACAGGTTCTGCCTTCATTCTCCTGGGGTTTCAGGATCTTCATCGAGTTTGTTGAGATGGGACTGTCTGGGACAGCTCTGATCCTGTATTGGTCGCCTTTGGCCACAGCAAGATGAACTCTCCTTAGTGATCTTTCTAGCTTCCTGTGCTGAGTCTGTTTACCTCTTCTGCAGCACCCACTGTTCCATGGATTTTCTAAGGAAATAATCTCTGCACTGGTCAAGGTCAACAAGGGGAAGGAGATAGAAGTTACTGATCACTCTGCCATCTTGGCTCCTGTTTTTTCATATTAATACACTATTGTTGGAGTTATTCAATTATTGAAACATATCAGGAAAGAAATTTGGAACTATGAATATTAAGTGCTTACAATGTTTATTCTGTATGACCTATATATTCCACAACTTCACTCATAGTCGGAGAAAGTCAGTAATAAGAAGAAAGACATCATATACATCAAAACATTTATAGCAACACTTTTGAATATAATGAAATGTTAATGTCATATAAGAAATCATTAGTATGATCAATGTAGAAAAGAACTGAAAGACTTAAAAGAAATGCTGCAAAATGATATAAGCAGAGCCAAAAAAAAATCCCACTGAATATTGTGACTTCAACAATATAAATGGAAGGAAATTACCAACAAATAATTGTTTAAAAATTAATGCACAAAATTTACAAGAACAAATTTGACCACAAAGATAGAAGAAAATATCTACCCTCACTCTTTTTAAGCATTGAGGGGTCCAAGATTTGATGGGTCCACTGTTTTGGAATAATACACATAACAGTTTTAATTTTTTAATTGGACAGGCTATTTTCTGACTTCTGTTCTTTTTCCTTAAAAGTGTTATAAGTAAAGTTTTTCTTGAAGGGGATAAGCACAAAGGAAATGAAGAAATTAGGTGAGGTAAAAAGAAAACGAAATTAAATTTATTTTGAAACAAAAATTGGACATTCATGTGAAGTAAAGGTAAGCAATGTTGGATTAGTTGTATAAATAATGAGTTATTAAGCCAAGAAAATGATCTTTCATCAGACATAGACTGAATTTTAAGTCTTTCTTGTTTCAAGAGGAGCACTATAAATGGCTCCCATAAATAGATGTAAATATTTGGGAAACTTTCCCAAACCAATAGCTAACTGAAGACACTTAATGCCTAGCACATCATACTTAATTGATGTAACTCTGTTAAACTGAATTAAAATATGTTTGGAGGAAAATAACTTGATAATTTGATGTCTCCCATATTCAGTAGCATCTTGTCTTATATTTAGCAAAAAAAGAAAGAGCTATTTATTCTGCCAACATAGGTGAAATCTGCAATGTTACTAGAAACAATTACTAATTAATTAGGGAGCTAAAACAATTTCAGTTAGAGTACTGCTTTCCCAGTTACTACTAGTTGTCTGTCTTCTTAGTGTGAGAATTTGGCTGTATCAAAAACAAACATGGTTTATGGCTTTTACCAGCAAAATATTTTTGTATCGAAATTGTTACATTTCACATTTATTGGCTTGCACAATAGTGCTTTTATTTTTCTTAGTAGATTACATTTTTTTCCTAAAGATCTCATTGTTACTCTCCCTACTATTCATTTTCTTTATGTGAAAACAAATACAAAGTTTCATCTACTTGATAAATAGGTTTTCATATATTAAAAGGCTCTCTTCTTGCTTTTTTTTGCTCTACATCATGTCTATTAGGAAAATGAACTTTGTAATAATTGCTTTAAAACATAATTTCTCTCCCTCCCTCGCTCCTCTTTCTCTCTCATACACAAACATCCATATGTATACATGTTAATATAAGTGTGTTTGTATACATACACTACATGTACACCTGTATGTATACATTATATATGTACATTATATAAACACACTAATGTATACATATAAACATGCATACAAAGATTTGAATATACTCATTGATGTAGACATAGATATTCTATGACTGTAGTCCAGGTATCAATAAGTATACAACCCTTCTTTTCAATTTGTCACCCTTCCTTCATCAATATTATTAGAATAGGAAAGTGAGTTTATTCAGTATACTCAATAATCAATTTATTGCCCAGCCCTTGAGAGGAATAAGGAGAACAGTAAATGTAGTTAACTTCGGTGTCTTCCTCATTTATTCATATATCCCTAACTAATTAGTGAATTACCTTGTTGGGAAAAAATCCAAGTAACATTGCATATTGGTTATAATTCTCTTTTTGACACACACACACACACATATGTATGTATATATATTTACTCCTAAAAACTTCCCAAAGATTATGGGAATGGTCACTTGAATTTCAGAAGAGACCACTTTTAAGCATCCAAAATAGATTAAGCTTTGAAAAAAATCCTATTTAATTTATAACAATTACAGTTACAACATCTATTACTCCAAAAACTTAATGGCAAAAATCAAAATAATTTCCTTTTTAAGACATAATGAAAACAGCTACTTTTTGCTTTTCTAAATTATTTACCATAATGTGTTTATTGGTAGCTCTCTACAATTCTCAGTGTAAAGTTTTAACTTATGAAAATATTTTTACCCATGCCTTCAATTCTGCAACAGTCCTGCAACTGCCCTGCCCTAGTCCATTCCCATTACTAGAAATATCTGTTTTCTCAGTGGTCTCACAGGTAGCTAACATTTGATAGTAGTAGCTATTGATTATATAGAAGTTTATAACTATTACCTAACTTCATCTTCACAACACTTCTGGGAAATAGGTGCTATTATTTACCTGTTTTACAGATGGATACTGAGGCAAAGAGTAATTTATTTCCCCAAGTTGACATAGCTATTAAGTGCCTGAGACTATATTTCAAGTCAGATCTTCCTGACTCCAGATCTAATATTGTATCCTCTATACCATATAGCTAACTCCATATCCCTAACCCACTTTCTCACCTCCACCATCTAGAATAATTTGATTTTGCCCTGTTCATTGCCTAATGTCTTTGTTGCTAAGCAACTTAACTCTGTATATTCTGTCAACCTTGATCTTCATTTTGACCTCTGTCATGATATTCTCTACCCTAATGTACAATGTAGCTCCTCTCTACCTGCATTCCCAACTTTTATTCTGAGAACTCTTATCAAATCACCAGAATTATGAATCCATGACTTTTAGAATTGAAAGAGATATCAGTGGTCATCTAACCTATTTTATACTTAATAGGAATCCTTACTACACCTCTCCCTATGCAGCGTATTTCAATTTCTGCTTAAAGATCTCCAGGGATTGGGGCACCAATGTCTCTGCAGACAACTCATTCCCATTCTAGGATGATGTTGTCCAGTCATTGTAGTCATGTAAAACCCTAGTTTGGAATTTTCTTAGCCAAGGCACTGTAATAGCTTGCTGTTTCCTTCTCCAGCTTATTTTACTAATGAGGAAACTTTAGTAAACAGGGTTAAGTGATGTGCCCAGAGTCACACAGCTAGTAAGTGTCTGAAGTCACACTGGAATACATGAAGATGAGTCTTCCTGATCTACTTCACCATCTAATTGTCTCATGCTAGGATAAGTATAAGTGACTTTGTCTCCATGTAAGTTCTACCCGTTATTTTTTTATTTAACTCTGAAGTGCAAGAAAACAAATTTAACCACTCTTAAACACGACATCCATTAAGATATTTAAAGACAGCTATCATATTCTTCCCCATCCCACATGCAGTCTTCTTTTCACAGCAATGAATATGTCCATTTTCTTTAATTCTTCCTCATGTGCCACACATTTAAGGTCTTTCTCTATCTTTATTGTCCTCTTCTGTATACTCATCAATGTCCTTCTTCACCGTGTTACCCAAAGCTAAACATAATTTCCCTGACAGATTCTCACTAAAGCAGGTAACAGTGGAGCTATCGTCTTTTTTTCCCTTGAAACTACATTCCTCTGAACAAAACCTAGTATTGAGGGGGTTTTTGTTTGTTTTCTGTTTGTTTGTTTGTTTTGTTTTGTTTTGTTTTTTTTACCACCTTATACTGGTGACTCAGAGCTTGGAGTCCACTAGAAACCTCAGATAATTTTCATATACATAAGTGCATTTCCCCTTCTTATTCCTCTTAGAACAATTTTTTTTTCGTTTGTATTTTTATTTTTATTTATTTAACTTTTAACATTCATTTTAACAAAATTATGGGTTCTGAATTATCTCCCCTTTTGTCCCCTCCCCCCCCAAACACCAAGCATTCTAATTGCCCCTATGACCAATCTGCTCTCTCTTCTATCATCCCTCTCTGCCCTTGTCTCCATCTTCTCTTTTGTCCTGTAGGGCCAGAAAAGTTTCTATACCCCATTACCTGTATTTCTTATTTCCTAGTGGCAAGAACAGTACTCGACTGTTGTTCCTAAAACTTTGAGTTCCAACTTCTCTTCCTCCCTTCCTCCCCACCCCTTCCCTTTGGAAGGCAAGCAATTCAATATAGGACAAATCTGTGTAGTTTTGCAAAAACCCAGTAATTGACCCTAGAATCATAATATTCGTGCATAATAAATTGTGTTCTGTCAAAATACTGAGGGAATGCCATAATTATTCAACAAAACCACGTATTATACTCATTCAGGATTTGATTAATAAAGGTTATTTTTTCCTTAAAGGTGGACTTTTTAAAAGAAAGTTAATGAAAATAAGTGAGGAAGTCAGAGAAGCAAAAACTGTATCTACCTGTTAAACATTTTCTGCAAACACAATTTCAGTGGTTGTGTCTGCCATGGTCATGAGATATTTATAAAATTTAAGTTAAAAATATACCTTAGGAAAGAAGTGAAGATGTTCCCTATATAGAAGTTTTATCAAATGACCACAGATGAACTAATTTGTGGCTCAATGATCATTATGTGGTTATTTAGAGGACAATTAAACACATAGATGTGACCTTACATTTGATTGAACTTAATCAACTTCATGAAGCATTTACAAATTGAAAACATTGTGGGAGGAAATGAAAATATGAATCAATCCCTCTGCTCAAGGAACTTAATTTTCTTGGAGGAAGGCAACATGTACATAGGTAATCAGAAGAGAAAGAGAACGTTCAGTGATAGTGGATATTGGGGAAAGCTTCCCAGAAAAGATGGCGCCTAACTTTAATAGTGAAGGAAGAAAAATTTCTACTTCTATGTTATAGATAAGGAAAAAAAATCTCAATTGTAGAAATTTAAAAATAATTTTTGGTATACTATAAATATTATAGAGAATATTTATCTCTACTTTGAAAATGTTGAATATAAAAATATCAATATTTAATCTGATTTAAGCTCGTTATTCAGCAGTATTTTTTTCTTTTTAAATTTAGCCTTCTAAATCCAAGCATTTATAGAGAGAATTAATGTCATAAATGTCATAAAGCCCATGCCCCCTGACATCTCTGTACCCCAAGAAAAATTTAAAGTAACATCGATAGAAATTTTGACTTACAAAAAGGTCATACCATGTTAAAACACAATGATGGATTAAAATTCTACTCCATCTAATATAGGACAACACTCGCTTAATCTAAAACTTTTCAATTTCTTCTTTGACGATTTTTCTCAAGGCTTCAGAGACCTGATCCTTATAAAATAGATTTAAGTTTTACTAATGCCAATCAATTTAGGGCTTTGAGGAAAATACTGACATTGGAGTTTTGTTATTATGCTCAATCCCCAGACCTTAGCTTTTAGTCTTAACCTTTCACATATTTTCCTGTTGGTGTATCTTGCCAACTTCAATGCCTACCCAAGATCCAAGTTCTCCACAGCAGCTGTTTTAGTCACTTTCATGGCCACTAGAATGAATAGTTTCCAACCATGCATTCCCCCAGGGAAGGTTTTCACATGCTTGGAGTAGAGAGGCTAGTCAGTTTACCTTAATCTGGTTTAGCCTATCTGTCAAGAGAGTTTTGTCAAGGTATGGGCACTGCATTCCAGGCCATCACTAGTCATTTAGACACTTGACTTTGATGACTCTGAAAGAGAGATTGAGGCTAAAAACTTTGTCAAGGCATCACTCTATGATGTCATTGGTCTTTTTTGGAAACAAAGGATGAACCATAACAACAACTTTCTTAATGGGAAAACAACGTTGGAAAAGACTTTAAACTAGAGGACTATTTTTCTTTTATAATTCTTTATTTAAGAAGATGGCAGAGTAGAAAGACGCATATATGCTAGTTCTTACCCCACAGCCCATAAAGTACCTGTAAAGAAGAACTCTCAACAAATTCTAGAGCAGCAGAAGCCACAGAACAATGGAGTGGATGAGATTTCTAGCTCAGAGTAACCTGAAACACAGACAGGAACGGCCTGTGGCACTGGATGTGGAGTAGAGCCCAGTCCAACCTTGGCCACATGTCACCAAGAGGAGCAGAACCTAGCAGGTTTCAGGGACAGAATCTCCAGTGGAAGTGCATATTCCTCAACCCACAGGTGCTAAAGGTAAGTGAGAAGATCTTTTCAGCCAGTCGAGAAGGGAACATGGTGTCCCCATAACTCAGGCCTTCTCAGCTCACAGCAGTGGAGGCAGCAGTGGACAGGACTCCCAAAGCAAGCAGTAGCCCACATCCATTGTTGAAGGTCTCACCATAAACCCCCTGAGGGAACTGAGCCCTCTGTGGTGGCTATACCCTGACCTGAAAAGCTGATCTTAATTTCACTCTGAATAGCGGCCCTGCACTTCCTTAAAGCTCCTGAGTGTTTGGAGCAGCTCATCTGAATCTTATCCCCCAGTGCTGACTGGAGGGAACTAGAGGTGAGGTGGCTGTGGAAAAAGAAAACTCAGAAGTCAAGTAACAGGCTTGAAAAATGCCCAAAAAGGGGGAAAAATGAGACCCTAGAAGGTTAGTTACTTGGGGAACAGGTGTCTCCCCCATCCTTTCTGATGAGGAACAACAAGGCATACTGTCAGAAGTAGTCAATGTCTCTGTCTCCAGTGCCTCCAAAGGGAACTTAAACCAGACTCAGGCAATAGAAGACCTTAAAAAACAAGTTAGCAGCTTACTAAAGGAGAACCAAAAAAAAATGAAGGGGAAAATAACAGATTTTAAAAGATGCTAACTCAATTGGAAAAAGAGGTCCAAAAAGCCAATGAGGAGAAGGAGGCTTTAAAAAAGCAGATTTAGCTGAATGGAGGAGAAGGTTCAAAAGCTTACTGAACAAAATGATTCGTTGACAGAGTGAACTGAGTTGAGGGAAATAAATGACTATAAGATAAACCAAGCAGTTAGTAAACAAAACCAGAATTTTAAAAAAAACCAAAAGAATGAACAAATGGAAGATAATGTGAAATATCTCATTGGAAAAACAACTGATTTGGAAAATAGATCCAGGAGAAATAATTTAAAAATTATGGGACTACCTGAAAGCCATGATCGAAAAAGAGCTTAGATATTATCTTCCATGAAATTATCAAGGAAAACTGCCCTGATGTTCTAGATTCAGAGGGTAAAATAAATATTGAAAGAATTCTCCGATCACTTCCTGAAAGAGACCCGAACAGAGAAACTCCTAATAATATTGTGGCCAAATTTCATAGGCCCAAAATCAAGGTGAAAATACAGCAATAAACTAGAAAGAAACAATTTTAATATTGTGGAAATACAATCAGGATAACACAGCATCTGGCAGCTTCAACATTAAGGGACTGAAGGGCTTGATATGGGATATTTCAGAGTCAAAGGAACTGGGACTGAAACCTAGAATCACCTACCCAGAAAAACTGAGTGTAATACTTCAAAGGAATAAGTGGTCATTCAATGATATAGAGGACTTTCAATCATTCATAAAGATCAGATCTGTATAGAAAATTTGACTTTACAAAAATCAAGAAAAGCGTGAAAAGGTAAATAGGAAAGAAAAATCATAAAAGATTCTCTAAAGCTGGACTGTTAACATTACTATATGGAAATAAAATATTTTTAACTCTTGAATCTTTTCTCAGTATTTGGGTAGATGGAGATATTGGACACACAAATACACACACACACACACAGGATACAGGGTGTGTTGAAGCAGAAGAGATAATATCTACACAAAATAAAAATAAAATAAAATAAAAATTAAGAGGTGAAGGAGGAAAATACCAGAAAGAGAAAGGGAGAAATGAAACAGGGCAGGCTATAACTCATAAAAGAGATAAGAAAAGTCTTTTTCAGTGGAGGAGAAAAGGGAGAAGGGGCGAGGGGAAAAGTGAAGCTATTCTCTGCACATGTAACTGAAGGAGGGAATGACGTGCTCACTAAATTTGATATGAAAATTTATATCATACCACAGGAAGGTGAGGGAGGAGGCGACAAGTGGTGTAAGGGGAATGATAGAAGGGAGGGCAAAAGGGACAAGGGAGTTACTAGAAATAAACACTTTCGAGAAGGGACCTGGTCAATTGTGCGGGAGGAGATAAAGGGGGATAGAGTAGGACAGAGGGAAATATAATTAGTATTACACAACGTGACTTTTATGGAAGTATTTTGCAAAACTACACATATTTAGTTTGCATTTAATTGCTTGCCTTCTCAGTGGGATTGGGGAGGAAGGGGGAAGGGAGAGAAATTAGAATTCAAAGTATTGGCAATGAATGTTGAGAATTTTTATTGCATTTAATAGGGAAATAAGAAATACGGGGAATGGGGCATAGAAATTTATCTTGCCCTACACGAAAAGAGAGAAGATGGGGATAAGGGAAGGGTGGGGTGTGATGGAAGTGAGGGTACATTAAGGGCAGGAGTCATCAGAATGCAAGGTATTAGGAAGCAGAGGGAGGGGAGAGACAGGGAGAGAAATTGGACATGTTACAAAGTGAGGCAAAAACAATTAGTATCAAAATAACGGAATATTAATTACTGAGAATAAATCAATGACATCTTTAGTTTGGGGAAAAGAATTTTGGTCTAAATTTCCTAGAGGAAGGTAACCTCGAGTAGAATTTGGCATTTAAGGAAAAGTTAAGGTTTCAATGCTAAATTTGATTTTATGATTGCTATTTAATCAGAAACTAGAACATGTATAGAGAGTCCTGTAAGCTACTTAAGACTTGCCTCAAAAGATGTTCCTTAGCCAAAGTGAAATTATAATCATATTTGAAGCCTGCTTATTGGAACTTGCCATTTTTAGATGCTATGGGACTATTAAGTGACTTATTCTGAGTTTAACTCCAGGTGTGGACAGCAAGAAAGGCGGTCTGAGACTCCAATCTATGAGACCAGTAAGCCTGTGAGATGCTCGTATGAACTGAAAAAGGTGACTTCATGGGAAGGGTGGGAGAGCGGTTGTTCAGCCTGGGCTGAGGTAGGATTCTCTTGACTAAATTTCCCTGCTGACACTTGGCAGATTTTAAGCCTGACTGAATGCAAGTGGACAATCGAATCCTTCTTGGAACTGACATGAAGTTGGGGAGATAGTGAACCCTTGCAATGTCCCTACTCTTGGTGGCAATTTTCTGTAGTCAAATTGTTTGTACGCTTAATACCAGATCTGGTAAATTATAGATTATTGGTAGGGGAACATCCGAGGTTAAGTCTAAAATTCAGCTATTAGGCATGGGAGTTCAGAGCAACAACAGTAAGTTAAAGTCTTTTAATTCTTAGTAATACTGTGGAGACAATTAGGTCAAGAGCTTGTGAAGTTAGCAATATAAATATTATTTGTGTCTCAGCTGGTTAATGTTTAAAAAAATTCTTTTGTGCGCCATATTGTAAATGCTTTAAAAAGAAACATCAACCTGACCAAAAGTTTGAGTTGTTTTATCCGTTATTAACTGTGTTAAAAATGAAAAATAAAATTAAAAAAAGAAAAAATATAAATGTTTATTTAATTTTGAATTTAGGGAATAAAACAAATATTAACATAACATAATATATTTTATTAAAAGGAAGATTAAAAGTGAAACTGATTTTTTTTCTACAAGTTGCTCTTTCTTTTAAATACATGATAAAGTTACTATGTAAATTTGCTTTTCTTTCCTCTACTTATCTCTAGAGATAGTTACTATTAGAATATGTGCCTGTGTATATGTACGTGGGTGCATAAAGTCATTCTGTACATATTTCTGTTTATCAGTTATTTCTCTGGATATACGTAGTGTCTTCTTTCATATGTCTCTTAAAATTAGAGCATTCATAATACTTAAAATGACTTATTCACTCAAAGTTGTTCTTAAAGTAATATTCCTATTGCTATATACAGTGTCTCTTGATTCAGGTCATTTCTCTTTTCATTATTTCATGCAAGTCTGTCCATGTTTTTATAAGGTCATCAAACTTATTATTTCTTACAGCATAGTAGTATACCCTCGCCATGCCATAACAGAACTTGGTCAATCATTCCCCAATTGACAGGCATCCTCCTAATTTCCTGGTTTTTTGTTACAGCAAAGTGAGCTGTTATCAATATTTTAGAACATATAGGTTCTTTTCATATTTATTTATTTTTTTCTTTTCTTTTTTTTAAATTTATTTATCTTTTAACATTCATTTTTACAAAATTTTGGGTTCCAAATTTTCTCCCCATTTGTCCCTTTCCACACCCCAAAACACCAAGCATTCTAATTGCCCCTATCACCAATCTGTCCTCTCTCCTACCATCCCTCCCTTCCCTTGTCCCCATTTTCTCTTTAGTCCTATAGGGCCAGAAAAGTTTCTATACCCCATTACCTGTATTTCTTATTTCCTAGTAGCAAGAACAATACTCCACAGTTGTTCCTAAAACTTTGAGTTCCAACTTCTCTTCGTCCCTCCCTTCCCACCCATTCCGCTTGGAAGGCAAGCAATTCAATACAGGCCATATTTGTGTAGTTTTGCAAATGACTTACATAATACTCATGTTGTGTAAGACTAACTATATTTCCCTCCATCCTATCCTGCCCCCCACTGCTTCTATTCTCTCTTTTGATCCTGTCCCTCCCCAAGAGTGTTGACTTCCAATTGCTCCCTCCTCCCATTTCCCTCCCTTCCATCATCTTCCCCACCCTGCTTATCCCCTTCTCCCTCACTTTCCTGTACTGTAAGATAGGTTTTCATACCAAAAGGAGTGTGCATTTTATTCCTTCCTTTAGTGGAATGTGATGAGTGTAAACTTCATGTTTTTCTCTCACCGCCTCTCTTTTTCCCTCCACTAAAATGTCTTTTGCTTGCCTCTTTTATGAGAAATAATTTGCCCTATTCCATTGCTCCCTTTCTCCTCCCAATGTATTTCATTCTCACCCCTTAACTTCATTTTTTTAAGACATGATCCCATCCCATTCCATTCACTCTGTACACTGTGTGTGTGTGTGTGTGTGTGTGTGTGTGTGTACCTGTGTAATCCCACCCACTACCGAGATACTGAAAAGTTTAAAGAGTTACAAATATTGTCTTTCCATGCAGGAATGGAAACAGTTCAACTTTAGTAAGTCCCTTGTGACTTCTCCTTGCTGTTTACTTTTTCATGCTTCTCTTCATTCTTCTGTTTGAAAGTCAAATTTTCTTTTCAGCTCTGGTTTTTTCATCAAGAATGCTTGAAAGTCCTCTATTTCATTGAAAGACCATTTTTCCCCTGAAGTATTATACTCAGTTTTGCTGGGTAGGCGATTCCTGATTTTAGTCCTAGTTCCTTCTACTTCTGGAATATCCTGTTCCATGCCCTTCCATCCCTTAACGTAGAATCTGCTAGATCTTGTGTTATCCTGATTGTATTTCCACAATACTTGAATTATTTCTTTCTAGCTGCTTGCAATATTTTCTCCTTGACCAGGGAACTCTGGAATTGACCACAATGTTCCTAGGAGTTTCTCTTTTTGGATCTCTTTCAGGTGGTGATCTGTGGATTCCCTGAATACTTATTTTGCCCTCTGGTTCTAGAATCTCAGGGCAGTTTTCCTTGATAATTTCATGAAAGATGATGTCTAGGCTCTTTTTTTGATCATGGCTTTCAGGTAGTCCCATAGGTTTTAAATTGTCTCTCCTGGATCTATATCCAGGTCAGTTGTTTTTCCAATGAGATATTTCACAGTATCTTCCATTTTTTCATTCTTTTGGTTTTGTTTTGTGTTTTCTTGGTTTCTCATAAAGTCATTGGCTTCCATCTGTTCCATTCTAATTTTGAAAGAACTATTTTCTTCAGTGAGCTTTTGAATCTCCTTTTCCATTTGGCTGATTCTGCTTTAGAAAGCATTCTTCTCTTCATTAGCTTTTTTAACCTCTTTTGCCAATTGAGTTAGCCTATTTTTCAAGGTGTTATTTTCTTCACCATTTTTTTGGGTCTCCTTTAGCAAGGTGTTGACCTGCTTTTCATGCTTTTCTTGCATCTCTCTCATTTCTCTTCCCAGTTTTTCCTCCACCTCTCTAACTTCATTTTCAAAATCCTTTTTGAGCTCTTCCATGGCCTGAGCACATTGAATATTTATTTTGGATGTTTGGGATACAGAATTCTTGACTTCTACGTCTTTCCCTGATGATAAGCATTGTTCTTCCTCATCTGAAAGGAAGGGAGGAGATATCTGTTTACCAAGAAAGTAACCTTCCATGGTCTTATTTTTCTGGGCATTGGCCAGCCATTTACTTGAGTTCTAAGTGTCCTCTCCACATACACCTCGTCTCCAGATCGACCCAGTCAGTACTTAAGGGCTGAGATTCAAATGCTGCTTCCCTGCCTTAGGGCTTTTCCAGAGCGTGGTTACTATGCAGTGTGAGATTAAGTTCAAGTGCTTGGGTTTGGGCAGGGATACCACATGGGGCTAAGTTTCCTCAGGGTGTTTATGCAGAGATCTTCAACAATGGATCCAAGCTCCTGCCTGCTTTTGGAGCCCCTGTCTGCTGCTGCCTCGGCTACTGCTTCCCAAGGGGGCCTGGGTTATGGAGACACTCCGCTTCTCTCTTGGCCTGCCAAAAAGACCTTCTCAGTGACCTTGGTACCTGTGGGTGGAGAGAACTGCTCGGCTGCTGGAGATTCTGACCCTGAAGCCTCCTTGGATCTGCTCCCCTAGGTGCAGCGTGGCCAAGGCAGGGCTGGGCTCTGCTCTGGGTTTGGTGCACAATGGACCTTTCATATCAGTTTTTCAGGTCTCTCTGGAACAGAGATCTCCTCCACTCCATTGTCCTGTGGCTTCTGCTGCTCCAGAATTTATTGGGAGTTCTTCTTTACAGGTAATTTATGTGCTGTGGGTTAGGAGCTAGCATATGTGTATCTTTCTACTCTGCCATCTTGGCTCCTCCTCCCTATTTATTTCTTTATATTTAATTAAACTAAAAAGATTTATAAAATATGCTTTCACAATACTTTTCATTGTTTTGCTTATTCACCTTTCTAAAGTTAATTTGTTGATATTAAGACCAAAAACTTAGCTTTTAATTTATCGGAGAAATTTCCAGTGTAGCCACACATGTTTTCCCAATTGACACTGGGCTGCAATTTGCCTCTGTACCTTCTATTATGACTCTACATTATCCAATGGCACATTGAGATAATAATGGATATTGAATAGTCAGCTTGTCTTTAACCATAGCACATAGTGCTATTTGAGTATCAAGATTCATACTGAAAATGAGCTTAGAGTCTGCATAGGTTATAATTATGCCATTTAGGGAAGGAAATATCTCTGCTTAATTTTATTCAAAACAAATATTTTTTTTTAATATTACAGTGTAGTCTCTACTCTCACCCAGAGGTGCTCTATTGAAATATTGCTGTCCTTTGGCATCATATTTAATTTCGTCTAATGTATAGCCTCTTTCCCTTAGTCCTTCAGTTTACTAATATTTTAAATCAAGCAACTGAAGTACATTATATTCGAGGTTACTTCCAGTTCTTAATCTGTGATTTTATATTTATATCTCTTTTGGAACCTTACCCATAGCCTCAGGGCTATTTCAGCTCTTTTATGATTCAGGCCTAAAGCTATATCTTTCCTTGTAGCAAAAATCCTTTAAGGAACATCTATCTTTTGAACTTATATTTACTCTGTCCTCTCACGTTGGCAATTCCTTAAAGCCATACATAAGTAGGAGTGAGTTATTCTTTTAAAATTATATCATGTATCAGGTAGACAGCTTTTATTCTTATACATCACTGTGATTTTGAACATGTGATTGAAGGGGGGGGGTGATTGGAGAATATTGCTTTATTGCATTTGCAACTAACTTATGCTTCCGCAAGAAAAGCATAATATCTAGACCAACTTTTAATTAGTTCACATTCCCTCATTTATTTATTTCTCAACCTTGAATTGAACTACAGATAATTTTTTTCTTTAATAAATTAAGAGGACATCAAAGTGGACCTAGCCTGTCTTACTTTGACTCAGTGGCCATAGAATTTAGGTTTATGGGCATAGATTTCTTGGAACTCAGTTGTAGCAAAGAGATTTTCTATAACTAACTCTTTTTTTAAATTAATTTATTTATTTAACTTTTAACATCCATTTTCACAAAATTTTGGATTCCACATTTTCTCCCCTTTTGTTCCCTCCCTCTACCACAAAACACCGAGCATTGTAATTACCCTTATCACGAATCTGCTCTCTCTTCTATCATCCCTCTCTGCCCTTGTCTCCATCTTCTCTTTTGTCCTGTAGGGTCAAATAAATTTCTATACCCCTTTACCTGTATTTCTTATTTCGTAGTGGCAAGAAGAGTACTCGACAGTTGTTCCTAAAACTTTGAGTTGCAACTTCTTTACCTCCCTCCCTCCCCACCCATTCCCTTTGGAAGGCAAGCAATTCAATATAGGCCATATTTGTGTAGTTTTGCAAATGACTTCCATAATAGTCGTGTTCTATAAGACTAACTATATTTCCCTCCATTCTATCCTGTCCCCCATTACTTCTATTCTCTCTTTTGATCCTGTCCCTCCACATAAGTGTCGACCTCAAATTGCTCCCTCCTCACCATGCCCTCCCTTCCCTCATCGCCCCGACCCTGCTTATCCCCTTATCCCCCATTTTCCTGTATTGTGAGATAGGTTTTTGTACCAAAATGAGTGTGCATTTTTTTCCTTCCTTCAGTGGAATATGATGAGAGTAAATTTCATGTTTGTCTCTCACCTCCCCTCTTTATCCCTCCACTAATAAGTCTTTTGCTTGCCTCTTTTATGAGAGATAATTTGCCCCATTGCATTTCTCCCTTTCTCCTCCCAATATATTTCTCTCTCACTGCTTGATTTCATTTTTTAAAGATATGATCCCATTCTCTTCAATTCACTCTGTGCACTCTGTCTCTATGTGCGTGTGTGTAATCCCACCCAATACCCAGATACTGAATAGTTTCAAGAGTTACAATTATTGTCTTTCCATGTAGGAATGTAAACAATTCATCTTTTGTAAGTCTCTTATGACTTCTCTTTTCTGTTTACCTTTTCATGCTTCTCTTCATTCTTCTGTTTGAAAGTCAAATTTTCTTTTCAGCTCTGGTCTTTTCATCAAGAATGCTTGAAAGTCTTCTATTTCATTGAAAGACCAATTTTTCCCCTGAAGTATTATACTCAGTTTTGCTGGGTAGGTGATTCTTGGTTTTAGTCATAGTTCCTTTGACTTCTGGAATATCCTGTTCCACACCTTTTGATCCCTTAATGTAGAAGCTGCTAGATCTTGTGTTATCCTGATTGTATTTCCACAATACTTGAATTGTTTCTTTCTAGCTGTTTGCAATATTTTCTCCTTGACCAGGGAACTCTGGAATTGGCCACAATGTTCCTAGGAGTTTCTCTTTTTGGATCTCTTTCAGGTGGTGATCCATGGATTCCTTGAATACTTATTTTGTCCTCTGGTTCTAGAATCTCAGGGCAGTTTTCCTTGATAATTTCATGAAAGATGATGTCTAGGCTCTTTTTGTGATCATGGCTTTCAGGTAGTCCCATAAGTTTTAAATTGTCTCTCCTGAATCTATATCCAGGTCAGTTGTTTTTTCAATGAGATATTTCACATTCTCTTCCATTTTTTCACTCTTTTGGTTTTGTTTTGTGATTTCTTGGTTTCTCATAAAGACGTTAGCCTCCATCAGTTCCATTCTAATTTTGAAAGAACTATTTTCTTCAGTGAGCTTTTGAATCTCCTTTTCCATTTGGCTAATTCTGCTTTTGAAAGCATTCTTCTCCTCATTGGCTTTTTTAACCTCTTTTGCCAATTGAGCTAGCCTCTTTTTCAAGGTGTTATTTTCTTCAACATTTTTTGGGGTCTCCTTTAGCAGGGTGTTTAATTGTTTTTCATGCTTTGCTTGCATGTCTCTCATTTGTCTTCCCAGTTTTTCCTCCACCTCTCTAACTTGATTTTCAAAATCCTTTTTGAGCTCTTCCATGGCCTGGGTCCATTGAGTGGGCTGGGATACAGAAACCTTGACTTCTGTGTCTTTCCCTGATGATAAGCATTGTTCTTCCTCGTCAGAAAGGAAAGGAGGAAATACCTGTTCACCAAGAAAGTAGCCTTCTATAGTCATATTTTTTTTCCCTTTTCTGAGCGTTTTCCTAGCCAGTGACTTGACTTCTGAGCATGCTCTTCACACACACTTGGCCTCCAGATCTGCCCAGCCAGCACTTAGGGGCTGAGATTCAAATGCTGCTGCCTAGCCTCAGGGCTTTGGGTGGGGGCAGGGCTGCTATTCAGTGTGAGATAAAGTTCAGGTGCTCAGGTGGGGGCAGGGCTGCCTCTTGGTCTCAGTTCCCTCAGGGGGTTTATGCAGAGACCTTCAACAATGGATCCAAGCGCCTGCCTGCTTGGGGAGCCCCTCTCTCCTCCTGCCTTCGCTGCTGCCTCCCAAGGGGGCCTGAGTTATGGGGACACCCTACTCCCCTATCAACCCTCCAAAGAGACCCTCTCACTGACCCTTGTCACCTGTGTGTGGAGGGACGCACGTGGCCACTGGAGATTCCATCCCTGAAGCCTGCTAGAATCTGCTCCTCTTGGTGCCACATGGCCGAGGCAGGGCTGGACGTGGCTCCCTTGTCCACAGCGCAAAGGACCTTTTGTGAGAGGTTTTCAGGCTCTCTGGAGCAGAAATCTCGTCTGCTTCGTTGTTCTGTGGCTTCTGCTGCTCCACAATTCACCTGGGGTTCTTTTTTACAGATATTTTATGGGCTCTGGGTTCGGAGCTAATGTATGTGTGTCTTTCTACTCTGCCATTTGGCTCCTCCCCCATAACTAACTCTTTAATGTAAATCACAGATCAAGCTTCCTTGGCTGCTATTTTGTAATGGTATTTTATTAATACATTTTCATGATTGAGCAATTCTAATCTGTTAATTTCCTGGTAGCTACTATTGATATTTTAACAGGGTGGTAAGACATTCAAAGGCTTGTTTCGCAATCTATACCTGGTAAATATTTGAAGAACTCAGTCGGTGAATAAACTTTTCTTAATCACCCAGACCTTATGCTAAGCAGCAAGAATATCAAGAAAGGCAAACGCAAGTTCTTGATTTCACAGGGCTCATAGTCTAACAGAAGAGTCAACATGTAAATTAAACAGAAACACGGTATTAACATGGTAAATTGGAAATAATCAAAAAAGGGAAGGTACTAGAATTTGGGAGAAGATTAGAAAATGCTTCCTATGTATGTAATGATTTTAACAGGAACTTGAAGGAAGCCAGAGAAACCAGGAGATATGTGTGACTATCAGAAGCATTACAAGCACAGGGGAAAGTCAGTGAAAATTCAGAAAGCAGGATGATAGAAGATCTTGCTTTAGGAAGACTCAAGAGGGCACTGTCATTGAATCATAGAGTACTTGGCTGTTAAATAGTGTAGATAAACACAGTGGGAGACACTATAAAGGTTTTTGTACACCAAACAGAAGATTTTATATTTGGTCCTAAAAATAAATAACAGAGAGCCGTTGAAATTTATTGGGTATGGAAATGACATATTCAAACATATGCTCCTGTAACTATGTTGTCTTCCCTAATTAATTAGATTTGCTTCTGAATAGTTCCAGGAGAGTAGAAGATCTGGGAATCAATGAGTCCAGCATTTGTGAACATGTCTCCAGTGATGACACAGACAACAGTGAGGAAGTGGGTAAAGAACCTGTGATTCTCTGTCTGCTTGACCATCATGGGTAAGAGCTCATGCAGCACAAAGGCTCTGGGAAAATCTGGTCCCCAGTCAGCTCAATGACAACTTTCTTGTCACAGAGAATTGATTTGTCCTCAAATCTGTCCTCAAAGACAGTCAACAGGGAGAGATTGAAGACAAATGGTAGTGGAAGAAAGGAGAAAATCTGTTGAATAAAATGGAATAGGATTACTTTGCTTTGTAAAACAACTGTCTTGCCAAGGAGATGAACCTCTTTACTATGTGAGAAAGAGCTGGAGGGAAGTGAAAGTGCCAGAAGGCATTTGGGTTATATGCAATGCGGAAGAGGGAAGAAGAGAAAACTCTTTGGTCAATGGATTCATTTTTTTCAGTATGAACAAGGATCTCAGCTGAGTTTGTGGGGCAAAAGTAGCCAAGAAAGGTTTGAGAAAGTATAAAATACCTTGGAAGAACAATGATAATGATTAGAAAAGTGAATATAGAGGTTAGAAGAAAAAATGATTATTGGAGTGATCCAAGGTTGAGACTTGGCACACTAATAAAAAAAAAGTGTTATGATAAAGGGGCAAGAGACTCAAGAGAAGAGGAGAAGGAAATAAGGAAGGAGAAAAATAAACATTTATTAACACAAATTATGTACCAGACATTGTAGGAAGTGTTTTACAAATATTGTCTTATTTGATCCACATAATAACTTTGAAGGCAGTTGCTGTAATTGTCCCCATTTTAGAGTGGAGAAAACTGAAGTAGGCAGAGATGAAATGACGTGTCAAGGGTCACACAAATAATATCAACAATAATAATAATATAATAGTAATAATAAAGTCTGAAGCTTTATTTTAGCGTAGGTCTTGTTGACCCAGACTCAATACTGAATCCACTGTACCTCCTAGCTGGAAAGAAGAAGAAGAAGAAGAAGAAGAAGAAGAAGAAGAAGAAGAAGAAGAAGAAGAAGAAGAAGAAGAAGAAGAAGTAGAAGAAGAAGAAAAAGAAGAAGAAGAAGAAGAAGATGATGATGATGATGATGATGATGATGATGAACACAAAGAACACAAGACGAAGTAGAAGAACCAATCCCTATTTTCAAGTAGCTTACATTCTAATTTGAGACATGATGTAAATTACTAGGTATATGATATGCAGATAGATGTAGATACAGATATTTGTGTGTATATGACATTTACCTAGTAATTTAAATGATTAATTTATTTACATAAATGAATTTACATAAATAATTTACATGAGTGTTTCTGTATGTGTGTTTATGTATATATGTATGTAATCACAATGCAGGCACTAGAAGCTGGGTAACTGAGAAACAACCCTAGAAAAGGAAAGATTTAAGCAGTCTTGAAGGAAGCCAGGGAAGTTAAAGGGCAGGTTTAAAGAGGGAGGACATTTCATGAACAGGTGAAGCAAAACAATATTTAGAGTACTGTGCGTGAGGAACAGACAGAAGTGAATGGATAGGTAAAGCAGTTACAGTCTAAAAATATAAAGATCACTTAAAAAGGAATCAAGATCGCTGGGTTCTAGTCCCAAATTCTGCCAGTTTTTAAAGATGTGACCTTGAGCATTCATTTTACCTTCATAGCTGTTTAGTCTATTCATCTATAAACTGAGTAGTTTTAATTAAATTATCTCTTGACACTTTCCAATTTTAACCTTCTGTGATCATAAATCTGCATGATGACAACTTGGTCTTTTTCAATATTAGTCCATCTACATAATATAAAGTCAAATCATTTTAGCCCTAGATGCCAGCAAGGGATTAGAGTAATGTATTTGGCTTTGAGAAGTTGGCCATTTGTATATTTCTTCTACTTGACTCCACAATTGCAAGATATGTGTGTGTGTTTGTGTGTGCATGTGTGTGTGTAGAAGAAAATGAGAGAGGAGGCAAGAGAAAGGAAAGATATGCACACATTCATACATATGTACATATGTGTTTCTATAAATTAGGGATAGGAGATAATTAGAAATTGAGAATTAAGACTGAGTAAATGAGAATTTCCTCATGTGATATAATAGCTCTGGTATTATCAATGTTCATAGCCTGATCTGCCATAACCTACTTCCTTTTATAGATTATTATTTCCAGGAAGGAATTAAGTTAAAATGAAATGATTCATTAGGACTCAAAATCTTGTTAATAGAAGCATTTTATTTTTCCCACTCTGATTGTTCATAATTTCTACGGAGATTTCTCTCTCCTATATTCCCTCCTGTTGCTATGCAAAAGACCCTGTTAATGAATCTATTCCTTTTTGTCTTCAGAAAGTGAAAGGATACAATGACAACCCTGTTATTCTTGTCACATGCCTAAACATTTTCATCTCTGAAAGGCAGATTGGTGAGCAATCTTAAAGGAATCATTTTCATGTCTTTATAGGCAACTTAAATTATACTTAACACACAGCATAGACCTTACTGGGAATGGAAAACACAGAAAGGAATAAGGAAAAAATACTTCTCCTATTTCTTATGGAGATCTAGAACATGTGCAATCTTTAACTCCAAAAGTAGATACTGAGTCCAAATACAAGATATTTAGGACAAACAATGAATTGAAGCCAAACTAAAGTAAAGTGACACACATGGGTGGGGGATTATTCTTAATATGTGGAAAATAGACATTTAAAAGGAACTGTATATAATTATTCTATTTATAAATGCTTTGCTATCCAGCAGAGTTTGAGGAAAGGATGTATCCAATTTCATGTGGTGGTTTATACTATTATAAGATTAAATGTTACTTTAAGAAAAAAAATAATAATTCAAACCTGTGTAAGAAAACCATGAGGTCATCTGGTTACATATCTCTGAAGGTCTATGTCAATTAGTATATGGCCTTTAACTGGCACCTGGATTTGTGCTATCATTCCTATAAGGGATTCCAGGAAATTTCAGGCATTTCAAATATCCTCTATTAATTCAGGTTGATACCTTTCCTAAAATATACACTTTTAGACAGTAGCATTGAGCATTGAAAAATTAAGTGACTTGCCTAAGATCTCAGAGTCAGTAATGTATCAGAACAGGGACTTGAATTCAGATCTTCCTGTCTTTAAGGTCAAATCTATCCATTCCACCCTGTTGTCTCTGGAATGACTTTTGTGGGTTAGAAAATATTCTAATCCTCAGTGTGAATCTCCATAATTTGGCATTTATTTCCTTATTCATTTATTTGTTTATTTTTTTCTGTTTAATCACGCATTCATTTATTTATTCATTCATCCAAGATTTGTTTATTTGAGCTAAGGCCTCCCTGTCTTCCCAAGGCTGAATATTCATTGATATTCATAGGATATTTAGTAGGCTCCATGTAAAAACTGTAATTGTTGGCTGCATTTTTTCAGCAAGACATTAGAATATTTGGGCCATTCATTCAGGATACTTCAGTTTTAGGCATAATGTAGCTCAGAATTCCTGATTTCAAGGTGTCCCCAACACTCGTCCTCCACTTGCTGAGATTATAGTTTTTTGCCATCACTCCTGAGTCCCTTTTTAAAGGATTTTTTGAAGAATAATCTAGTTTCATACTGAAACATAAGAACCATTTTTATTTTAGTTGAGCTGGAACCAAGGCAAAGCTTGGCTCCAAGGCCCTGAATTTAAAGGGTGATAAAATCACACATAGCACCTATTATTTTGGAATTTCCATCTGATAGATGGGACAAGGAACCACCACACTCCCATGTAATTTCTTTAGCACCATGGTGCACAAGAACTTGTAATGCCATAGGTGTCTTGGAATACATCATTTTCATGGGATCATATGTCATGGAACAGATTCAAGGTCCAACAACTTTCCTTAATCAAATACCCTAGCCTCTCCTACTTACAGTGTAAGTAGTATGGTATGTACACCATACCAAACCTATCATTCATTTTTATTTCTTTACTATAATGACAGGTGAGTCTCAGTCCAGGCAGGAAGTAAGCCCTATGAGCCTCTGCCAGAGAGGAAAAAATTAGAATAATGCTTATAACAGTCTCAGTCACCAAAGATGTTCTTCCTTCTATGATGACCCAACCACAGACACACACACACACACACACACACACACACGCATGCACATACATATGTATGTATATGTATCTCACACTTACCACAAGAAGAAAAGAAAAATAAAAAAGAAGCAAGACTTCTTACCTTCACTGGGTTTATGGAGAGCGTGTGACCAGAAGATATAGCATCAACTCATGGAGTCTTTGGTTAGAAGGTTTATGAGGATGAGTTCCTGACACTTTTTCCAATTGTAGTTTCTGATATGCTGGGTGCAAATATTGCTAGTTAAAGTTCTGAGGTTCCATTTTGGACACAGTGTAAAATTGTGAAGATTTTCCTGACTTTGCAAAGCAAACTAGCCTTTAATATACTACATACAATAAAATAGATCCTTCATCAAAGTCAGACCCAATACCTCATCATGGTGTGTATCTTCTCCAAAGCTATGTCAGGACAGCCATGACTTTAGTTCAACACAAATGACTAAGCAGTGACTGGGGGCCTAGATATAGATTTTCTGTCTTTTATGAGAACCAGATTAAGTTCAGAAAGCGTCATCACCAAGTTGTCTCTAAGGGAATGTCTTCTCTAACTGTGGCATCTCACCTAGATCATATGTCAAAATATAGAGGGATCCTTATCAGTGTTGATGGAGAATAAACACCTACTTAGTACTAAACTGACAAGTACTTTACAAATATTAAGTCATTTGATCCTCAAAACAACCCTAAGAGATAGACACTCTTATTATTATAATTTTTCAGATAAGAAAGCTGAAACATAATTAGCAAGTGTCTGAGGTTGAATTTGAACTTAAGTCTTTCCAGGTCTTATGATCTATCTACTTGTAACACTTAGCTGACCTAGGTGGAGGGAGTCCCTAAACCCACATAATCATATGTATGTGAAGTGTCTATAAAAGAAAAAAAATGACAAGAGACTTACAGACTTAAAATAATACATCAAAGAAAATATTTTACTAGTGTCTTCATTCACCAGCTCATTTCATAGAAGTAAAATCAGAATTCTAGAAGATTAGGCCACTGGAGTTCATGTTGAACTAGTCATATTAAATTATGAAATGATTTGTTGTACAGGTGAAGTAGCAGAATGTAAATTTTTCCAGTTGCATTTGACAGTGTTCTTACTCATCACTCCTCTCTTAGAACACTGGGCATTCTTGTCCACTTGCTGCTTTTCAAACATATCATTCCATTTCCCAACTCTGTGTCTTTGCCCTTAAAATGATCTGCCTTCTCACTTCCTTCCCTCAATGTCTCTATATTCCTTCAAGACTCAATTTAAATGCCACCTCCAGCAGGGTATTTTTACTTGCTCTGAACATTTTGTGATTTCCCTTCTAAGGTTACTACGCAATAACTATGTACATATTTGCATGCATTATCTTATACACAGAATGTAAACTCCTTGAGGATAGCGACTATTTTTACTCAGTTTTGTTCAGTTAGTACAACCATTCCCCAATTAATGGACATCCCTTCAATTTCAAATTCTTAGCTACCAGAAAAAAGGTACTATGCATATTTTTTGTACGTATATGTCCCTTTCCTTTTCGTTTTTAAATCTCTTTTGCATGGTTTTATAGCCCTTTGTGCATATTTCCAAATTGCACTAAAAATAGTTGGCATGGCTATCCTCAGTCATTCTGATCTGGATCTTGACACTGGAACCAGATGGGTCTGGAAGAGAAAGTGAGGATGATAACTTTTTACAATTCTCCCTCACTTAAATCCATTCACTTGAAAGTCATAGCATCATCTCCCTGATGTCATGGTTCCCTTTGAGAACAAAAGACAAACAACAAAAAACAGACTGATTGAATCAGTTCACAACTCCACCAAGAGTGCATTAATGTCTTATTTTACCCATATCTCCTACAATATTTGTCATTTTCCTTTTCTGTTCTATTAGCCACACTAATAGTTATGAAGTAGTACTTCAAAATCGTGTCAATGTGCATTTCTACAATCAATAGTTATATCATTTTTCATATGACCCAAGATAGTTTTGATTACTTCATCTGAAAACAGTTCAAATATTTTGATCATTTACCAATTGGGGAATGACTCAGTTTTTAAAAAATAAATTTGATAGTTCTCTATATGTTTGAGAAATAAGGCCTTTATCAGAAATATGCTTAGAAAAATTTTTCCATAGTTATTAGTGCTAACTGTGTTTCCTTCCATCCTATTTACCCCTGCTTATTCTATTCTCCCTTTCCTTTCACCCTGTGCCTCCTCAAAAATGTTTTGCTTCTTATGATTCCCTCATCAAACTTTCCCTCCCTTTTACAGCTCCCCATCTTACCTCTTTCCCCTCCTATTTTCTCGTAGGGTTAGATTTCTATACCCAATGAAGTGTGTATTACTCCCTCTTTGAGCCAATTCTCATGAGAATTAAAGGCATTCACTTGCCTTCCTTTTCCCCTCTTCACCTCCCCTGTCAAAGCTTTTTCTTGCCTTTTCTATGTGAGATAAGTGACCCCATTCTATCTCATTTTTTCCCTTTATTCCAATACATTCCTCTTTTACCCTTTATTTTTTTTGGTATCATCCATTCATATTTATCTCACACCTATGCCCTCTTCATGTGTGTGTGCATATATATATGTATATATATATATGTGTGTGTGTGTGTGTGTGTGTGTGTGTGTAGGGTGTCTGTGTGTGTGCACATGTGTTTGTGTGCATGTATGCATGTTGCTTCTAACTGCCCTAATAATGAAAAACTTCTTATGACACATGCAACATCTTCTTATGTAAGAATATAAAGTTTATTCTTATTTAGTCCCTTATAATTTTCATTTCCTGTTTTGTTTTTACATATTTTTGTACCTGTAAAATTGTGGTGTTGGCACATAATAAGTACTTGCTAAGTGCTTCCTTAATAGTCATTTGATTTGATCCAGTGACCAGATTTGTTAAGTTTGAAGAAGTGCTTCACCTAAGCAGGCTGTAGGATAGTATGTTTGACTTAACTACTTAAACTTCATAGTGACCACCTTCTCTTTTAGTGGCACGAATACACTGGCCAATGAAATCCCTGGTCCCTGATATACTGACATATCAGAAAAAGGTATTGTTAATCACAGAACAAATTTCACTTAGCACTTGTTATTTATTTTCCTTATATAATTTTATAGTCTTCCATTTCCTTGTTGTATATATTTCATTCAAACAGATAGTAACTCCTCATTGCCTTAATTAAAACTTTAGGTTTTCAGGAATAAAGACAAACAATAACAACAACAACCATGTTCTTAGCAACCACAGTAGCCACAGTAGCAGCAACAACATCAATAACAACAATAAAACTCATGACCTTAAGGTGATAAACCTCTACCAAGTAAAGGAGGATAAAGAAGGGAAAGAACACATACAATTAATTCATTGTTGAGCCCTTACTTAAAGACTTCCCAGGTCACAGATTTAGACTTTCTGGGAAAGCTTTTGATCTAGGATCATGGAGATATCTTAATGAGGGTCACAAAGTAGGATCTAATTAGAGTATATTTCCATGTATGGATAAAATTTGCTTCATCATTTTAAAATATATTGATTAACTTTTTCTCTCTTTGGGATAGGGAATTTTATTCTTATTTCAGTATGTAGTTACTTTTAAGTAGAAATTGCATTAGATGAACAAAGATGTACTTTGCATCCACATCCTGTCATCAGCTCTCAGTCATTCATTCAAACTTAACCATGCCTCATCCATCCTTTAAGAAAATTTACTTAGGGCTCAGATGCAATCCAGCTCAGACTCTGTCTAGCTGGGATTGTGTCTGTCCTTCTTGTGAATACAAGCGTTACAAATGCTTAGGCTCCTTAAGAGGCAACCCAATTAGGCGACTCCTTAATAAACTTTGTTTTCTTTGGCTTTAAGAAGGCTTGAGTCGAATTCATTCGAGCATGACCCGGACCGTCGGTATTTTGGGGTCCCCCACCACCCCTCAACCTCATCAGTTCTGGAGGGAAAAAGTGGGAAGAACAGATGAAAAATGCATAGCCATTCTGACAATATAACCTACCCACTCTGCCTACTCTGAATAATTGTTCTGGAACAGTTCTTCCCTCCACTGGGTCACAGGTCTTGTGGCAGACACAAGCAGGATGGACAGAAACTGTTCTCCATACTGGTAGAGTTTGGACCTTAATCATAATGGTATTTAAAACTGAATGCAAATATCTCTCTTCAATTGTATATACATACATGTGTATGTAGGTATATATCTATGTGTACATGTGTATATGTATATACACATACATGTGTATCTATCTAGATATACCCAGCCCCTCAATTTTCCATTTGAAGAAAATGAGAAAGAAATAATGTTAAGTTGAAAAGTATTTAGAAAATGGAGAGTAACTTAAAATTTAGAAAGAAAAAGCACACAGAGAAAGAGGAATATATCTGAATGGAAGTTCATAAATAAGGTACAGCTTGGATAGTCATTTAAAAAGGTTTGAACTATTACCAAGGCAACCAAAGCATTATGAAGCTGCATGAATAGTGAGGTAAAGTGACAACAACAGGAACATCTGAGCTTTAAATGAGCAGTGCAGTTTATTTACAGATATGGTTTTAATAACACAGGAGATAAAAATAGCTGCTTTGTTCAAGCTAACTTTTGCTAGTAATCAAAAGAAAAACAGTTTTTCAGTTTGAAAATTTTATTTTCTTCCTCTGCCTCTTCAGGAAACCTCTGAGGTGATGCCAGCACACCCAGAGCTGTTTCTCAAATGACTATGAGTTCCCACAAATATCCTAAAGCAGGATGTGGAGGTTGTGCTCTTTGAATTGTGTACTATTTGGGTGATGGATAATTCTCAGGCTTGTAGATTGATTCTATATTTATTTAAAAACCTCAGTGTGTTAAGTGTTTTACCGAGGTCCCTCTGCTGTCACCTTTTATTTGAGATGCTTGAATTCCAATTAAGGTGAGATAGACAGATTTATCACTTTTTATTTTTATGCTTTTGTAGGAAGCAGTTAATCAGAAGTGGCCTTGTGGGTAATGTATGCATTTATGATGGTTTCTGGACAAAGGAAACCAACCTGACTATTTGATGCAGAAAATGATGGAAAGTCCAGGGAGGCCATAAAAAGCTGTCTGTGGTCATTACTAAGCCCTAAGAGGGGGTGTGGCTATGCATATATTTTCACAAAATTTACAAGGGACTTTACTATAAGTTATTGTTATGTCACTTTCAAGTAACAGCTTTCATGATTCCTTCCTGTAAAGATTCCATATTAATTTCTTTTGTCTTCTCCACCTATTACTGTCATGAGTCCAGATCCTCAACAGAAGTATATGGCATCAGAAAAGGAGTCAAAGGCTTTGAAGTAGAGGAGCATGGTGAAAATCTTGTAATTGAATGGACCTTGGACCTGTTCAGAGAACAGTATTCTAATGAAGAGTTTTATAATCAATACATTTGGTAATGGTCAAGACTCAATCTAGACTGTCAAGTTCACTGTTAGAGAAAGATCTTGGCAAGCTAGAATATGGATTGAATCTAATAAGAATAAATTCAATAACCTCCCAATAACAAAGAAAAAAAGAAAAAAAATTTACTTGGTTCTACCACTAAATGGATGGAAAAGCTATTTTCCTACCATCTTTTCCACTGTTTGCAACTCAGACTTCTAAAAATGTTATCTAGACTTTTCTTCACTTACTCACTTCCTATTGACTTCTTGCTACTCCTTGCAAACTGGCTTCCAACCTCATCACTCAGCTAAAACTTTATTCTCTAGAGTTAACATTAATCTCTTAAATGACATATCAGGTGGTTATATTTCAAGTCCTCATCCATCCTGACTTGTCTGCAGCATGTTATTCTTCTCATCATGCCTTCTCATTATACTTCTTTTCTGAGATTTCATGCCACAACTCTCACAGGTATCTCTTCCTGCTTTTTATACCACGAATTATTGATATACTTTATTGAATCACAATTCATGTCCCATTCTTCATGGTGGGGACATTTTCCAGAGTCCTGTCATTAGCTCTTTTCTCTTATTTATTATCTATATACCCTTTCTTTAAAATATCATTAAGTTCCATAGGGCCAATTATTATTTCTATACTAATGGTAGCAAGTTACACATATTTAGTCCAATCTCTCTGCTGAAGTTTGAATTTCAAATCACCAATTGTTTATGAAATATTTCAAATTTGGTGTCCTGCAAGCATCTCCACCATACTATGTCTCAAAGCAAAACTCTTATTTCTCCCTAAACCCTCCACTTTACCTAAGTTTCTATCTTTGTTAAGGGTCCCACAATATTCTTCTAGTTACTAGGTTTGAAACAAAGTTTTTCTCAGATTCCCACTCTCAGGCACTTATCCAATCAATCACCAAGTCTTGCCAATTATATCTCCACTATATATTTCACTTCTCACCTCTTTTGTCCATTCAAACAACCACAACGTTAGTTCATTTACTTGTTCATTCTCACCTGAATTTTTAAAACAACCTTCTGATTGTTCTCCCTGTAGCCAATCTGCCCCTCTATTATCCATCTGCCAAATAACTATCAAATCCCTCTAATACAAGAAGGTGGGGAGATACTTTGTGCCTGTAGGATAAAATGCAAAATTGTTTTCTTGAGTTTTTACATATTCATATATTTTGTTAGTTTGCATGTTTTCCATTTGTATTGTATGTTTGGTTAGTTTGCATGTTTTCCAGTTTGCATATTTTCAATTTACGTCACAGTTATATCCCGTCTATCTACCCCTTTTAAGAAAACAGAGAAACTAAATTGAGCAAAATAATATGATATATAAAATTATCTACCAAAGTATTCCATACTATCTTACAGCTCCCAGAAGACTCTGCTTTAAAAAAAGGATGTTTTGTTATTACTCCTCAAAAATTTCATTAGTTTTCCTATCTTTCCAAGTTCCATGCCCTTTTAACAATCTTTTCATTTTCATTGTTGTAGTAATCATGCATATTAGTCTTTAGTTTCTCCTTATTTGGCTCTGCATTACACCACCTTATTTTTTCTGAAGTTTCTATAATGTCCATATATTCATCACTGCTTAGTAACTAATCATATTTTATTGAATCCATAAACCACACTTAAAAAAATAGACCCTAATATAATAAGTACTTCTTTTTTCCAGTTTTTTTGTTTGCACAGAAAGTACTGCTATCAGTATTTTGGCAAATATTTGACCCTTGTGCCTATCTTTAACTTTCTTGTGGTATATGTCCAGTTGTGGCATTGCTGTGTCAAAGAATACAGGCATTTGACCACTTTGCTTGCATAATTCTAGATTAAATCCAGAACAGGTAGCTCCACCTAGAAAGCCTTATAGCTACAACTAGACAGCACTAATACACCTATCTTTCCAGAGTCTCTCCAATATTTTCCGATCACATTGTCATCTTTAATAACTGCATAGAATGAGGCAAAAACTTAAGAGCTGTTTTAATTTACATTTCTCCTTTTTATATAATTTTAAAATCATTGGCCAGTTTTTCTTCTATTTCCTTCTTCAGCTGTTCCAGGAGAGCTGCTTGTGCATGCGAGCAGTTCATAGTCCCTTCTGAAGTTTCAGATGGAAGTACAGTTTCAGTTCTGACCTCTTTGGTATTTGTGTTTCGGTCCTTATCCCCATAGAAAGATTCTATGGTTTTTTCGTACTTATTTTGCTTTTTCTTTTTTTTCGTAATGGTGATTGTGTGTTGTGACTTTTGGTTCTTTCAGTTAGAAGCTTCACAATTTGGTGTTGAGCTGAAGTGTGAAAAAGCTAAGAGCAGGTTTTTGTCTTGTGTTTCCCTCATCAGCCCTGTGGTTAGCTTGTTAAGTGTGGGGGAGGAGTGGTCTGGTCACAGAAGATCTCCTCAGCTGAACTGAGGCAAAGGCAAGCTCAGGGGATGGTGATCCCAGCTTCCCTATTGTCTTCCCATTTCCCCTGGAGTGCTAAGGCATGCCTAGATGCTAGTGCGGGTTCCCACCTGTCCTGGGGCTCCTCTCCTGGCCCTGAGGCTTGCCTGGGTCCTAGTGAGAGTTTCCTCCTCCCTGGGTCCCCTTTCCTTCCGATTTGCCTCTGCCACAGTAGGAGGAATCCCCTTTAGCTATTTTCCTAGCCTCAAGTGTTATGAGACTATTTGGCCCCTCTGCTGTCCCCGCTGATTCAGGATTTTTCTGGGGAAATATTTTATGGTTCTTTCAAGGTCATCAAGCTGGGAGGAGACAGCATTTACTGATCGCTCCCCTATCCTGGCTCCCAGAAGTTCAAGTAGGTAACTTATCGATGTCTAATCTGCGGCCTGAAAGTCTCAGGAGCTGCTGTGCTGATATCTGGAGCTCAGGGCCCGCCACTCCCTCAGCTTTGCTGGTCTCCCACCCTTGGGTGCCATTCTGCTGGTTCTGCATGGTGCTCTCAGGTTTCCCAGGGCCCTTCCACTCCACTGCACTGGACTGGCTGCGCTATTTTCTGTAGGCTCACCCCTATCGAACAGATCCTTCCCATGGACTTTCCAGTCTGTCCTGGGTTCCGCATATGTCACAGTTTGTCTCCCACTGGATTCTGCACCTCCAAAATTTGGTCAGATTCTCCTTTCAGAGGTATCTGAAGGAGTTTATCCAAGAGCTTAGGTGAGTCATTGCTATCACTCCACCATCCTGGCTCCATCCCTACATTTCTTTTTTTTTTTTTTTTTAAAGGTGATCTGGAGAATGTTCCTATGGTATCTTCAGTTCAGTTATGAAAGCCACTTACCACATAGCTCCAAATCAACTTTTCCAAGTTTAATTGATGTTCTCCACATATTTTATGTTCCAGTCAAAAGGTTTACTAGCTGTTTCTCATGCCTGTTAGTTCATCTTCTATCTCTGTAATTTTGTGATCTCTCCTAATTGCCATCTTGTAGAATTCATATCTTCTGTATAAGTTCTACTCCAGTGGCAGATCCAAAAAGAAGCATATCTTATCTTCTCAGTTGTTAATGACTGTCTCCAGCCAACATGCACATAGGAATTGCACTAAATCCTATTCGTATACTATGTATAGATTTTGCATTTAGTTACTGTTTTCCTTCAATTATATGCAATTTCCATGCTATCAAGGTCTAATTTTTATCTGTGTATCCCTAGTGCTTAGTATAGCTTATGATACAGATTAGGTGCTAAGTGTTGACTGAATGAATGATTGGGACAAATAAACAAAAACACACTGGAAATGACAACGTGTACACTAGGAAGGTTGGTAGAAATGACAGCTTTGAGTGAGATAAAGGATTCCTTATGTTGCTGAAGTGGGGGGGGGGGGGTTCCAAAGACTTGAAAGACGCAGTTTTAAACTTATTTCTACCCCAAAACAAAAGAATATGAAAGTATTGATAACCATAACGTCTCCCATTTTTCAACATCTTGAGAGTAATTAAGCACATACTTGAGGTGTTTGAAACTAGGAAAAGCAAGCTCAGTCAAATTATGTCCTACAGCAGGAGGCATTTTCATAGTCAAACAATGACTGAAAGGTTACAGAGCACAAAATCACACTACATTTGTTCTTTTTGATTTTAGAAAAAAATCTTTGGTTTATTAGAAGAAAAGAGATTTATTGAAACTAATATCTTCTATTAATATATTAATTTCTTATAATAGTCTTTAAAAGTTCTATGTAATAGCTGGAAAGTAATTTTTCCATTGTATCTTTGTTAATTAATGTAAAATAAACCATAAACAGGAAGAATATGCTTATCAAAGAAGTTTATCACTGACATTGAAAATTGCAGAAGCAGAGTCTAAATAAAATGGGGATTTTCTATAATTGGTAAAATCTTCCAGATGATATTGCTTCCCTATGTGCATATCAAGCTGCAGCATTGACAAGTGAGAGCATAATCACTCAAAAGAAAAGAAACAACTATCCCTACTCAAACATAAAGAGGATGAAAGTTATGAAGCTACTACTGCTACTAATGCTGATAGTAGTGATGATGATAAAAGACATTGAATTAACAATTAAATCTGCAAAGTGTTTTATATTAGGATACTGGATGTCAGTTGTTCAGACTCTGATATACACTTAGGTAGAAAAATTAAATACAAGGTTCACATGATATACAAATACATATGTACATATTTATACACATGCATATATCTATATGTGTGCACATATATATACATATATGTATATGTATAAATATGTGCGTTTGCATATTTTTACAGATATAAAATGAATTGAGCCCAAAACTGAACAAAAGTAAGATAATGAGCTTGATTCATGTTTGCAAATTGCATAAGCCTTTTAATAACACAAAGTTCTTTTCTGAATAAGACACATCTTTTTAATGTAAATATTTGCCAGTGATGCTTTGTAGCTGCAAGCCATAAAATACCATCATTTCCCATACTACAATTATAAAATACACCAAGAGCAATATACAGGCACATTGTAGTAATAAATTGACTACAATTTATTACCAATGATGATTTACAAGGAAATAATACCAAAATGTTATTATCTAGATGTATGAATAGAAAGGAAGATGGGTCAATCATCTTTCAAAACGGGGACAGGGAGTATGTGTGTGTGTGTGTATATGTGTGTGTGTGTGTGTGTGTGTACACACACACATACATATACATATATATACATACATATATATGTATATATGTACATCAAGATCATGTATACTCTGTATAAAGCAAGACAATGCCAAAAGATCTGGAAGAAGGCCTTCCACAAGTTGGATGAACCACTTGTTGAGAATTTTTAGAAACACATGGGCAAAAATTGTACAAAATTGGGGAAAATTTATAATTAGTGATTTCTACAGTATGAAGAAAACAACTATACCAATGAGGTCACCAATCACTGAAATATCACAGTAGCAAAATTATTGCTATATTGTAATATATTGAAAATTTCTCCTTGAAAAGGTAATTTTTTTGGTTTTAATTTACATGATTGCTGCAAACTTTGTTTTATAGCCATGGTTTCAGAGTTCCACTGTTTTGGGGCTATTATTGGTTTTTTATCTTGCTTTTGAAATATACAATCTGAAGTTAGTAAAACTTGAGTGTTTTGACACTTTCTATTTCTTTTTAAATTAGCTTACATACCCTCGTCCACTTTATTCATGCATATGTATCCTCATCTATACCCTTTGCAGGTGACATTTGCTTACATTGTTTTCCAAGAAAATGAAAAGAAAAAGGTAAAGCAAAAACTTTAAAAGAAAATCAGTGTAACTAATACCTTCTCTCTTTGCTCTATAATGAAAGTCCTTGGATTAATGCAAAATAATTTGATATTGTTGTGTTAACATATACACATGTATATAGAGGAGTTGGTTAAAAGATGAAAAAAAGATTAAAGAAGCATGATATTGAAAAGGTAGCTAGGTGCCAAAGTGGATTATGTGATGGGGCCTGAAGTCAAAAAAAATTTATCTTCCTGAGTGCAAATCTGGTTTTAGACACATACTAGCTATGTGACCTTAGGCAAGCCACTTAACCCTGTTTGCCTCAGTTTCCTCATTTGTAAAATGAGCTGGAGAAGAAAATGGCAAACTACTCCAGTATCTTTACTGAGAAAACCCCAAATAAGGTCACACAGATTTGGACATAACTGGAAGCAACTGAACAACAAAAAAATGACATTTGAAGACAATTTAAGTATTTTTAATAGGTATATATGTGTATATGCCTATAGACTCAGACACCTACTATTTTCCAGCACCAATACACACTATTTTTACTCCTTAAACCAGGATTTCCACTTCAAGTAAAACTTACCCGTAACAATAAGCTATTCTTCACTTAGTTGAAAAGAAGGCAGAGCAATCCCCCAAGCTTATTTTTGTCTCTTTTCATAAATTATTTCCTGGAGTTGATCTGTCAAAGGCATGATTGCTACATTCATCTTCAGCAATGAACCTTCATAGAATGCTGGCTATCGAATAATTTCCTTTTGCTGCTCAGTAAATTGATGCAATCTACATTGCAAAAGCATTGTGTTGCTGAAGGATGCTTAGAGCACCATATGCTGTTAAAAGTGAGATTGTCACCATTTCCACTAAGTCAAACTTGAAAATGCAAACCATGCACTTGTGTCTCATCACAAATCATTCCCCCCAGAAGCACATTTGATGGAGAATCAAGGATTACATTGTATAGCTCAGTAGTGAGGTCTTTTGCCTGAGTAAACTTCAATTTTATCTTCCATTTCCATTCCTGATGTTTGTTCTTTTCTCATTGCTTACCCTTATCATCTCATTCCTCCCACTTTTCTTCTGTTATAACGCTTTCTGTCAGGCTCAGGATGTCCGCAGACGCCAAAATATTCATGTGTTAGAATGTTGGCTCTACTAAGAAAGCAAATGGTTTTATATTTTCTTTGTGGTATTCTATTCTTTTGGTTGGACATTGGTGGGATGGTGGGGAAATTCTTATTACTCTTAACTCAGTCTTTACTACTTATGCCTGAATATAACAGAGTTATCCCTGTTCTAGATTCTAAGGGGCATTTTCTGTGTCTTGAAGTTCCAGGGCTCTGTGTCTGGTATCCACAAAGAAGCATCAATAAGTCTAAAAGGTAAGCCTAAAAAGTAAATCACATAATGATCTAAATTTTTCTCTCTTTCCCCTAGACTGTGCCGCAACAAACGTTACAAATATATTTTCTTCTTTTTTTTTTTTGCAAAGCATTTTTTTTAACTTTTAACATTCATTTTAACAAAATTTTGGGTTCTACATTTTCTCCATTTTGTCCCCTGCCCCCACTCCAAAACACCGAGCATTCTAATTTCCCCTATCACCAATCTGCTCTCTCCTCGATCATCCCTCTCTGCCCTTGTCTCCATCTTCTCTTTTGTCTTGTAGGGCCAGACAACTTTCTATACCCCTTTACCTGTATTTCTTATTTCGTAGTGGCAAGAAGAGTACTCGATAGTTGTTCCTAAAACTTTGAGTTGCACTTCTTTACCTCCCTCCCTCCCCGCCCATTTCCTTTGGAAGGCAAGCAATTCAATATAGGCCATATCTGTGTAATTTGGCAAATGACTTCCAGGATAGTCGTGTTGTAAAACACTAACTATATTTCCCTCCATCCTATCCAGTCCCCCATTACTTCTATTCTCTCTTTTAATCCTGTCCCTCCCCATGAGTGTCGACCTCAAATTGCTTCTTCCTCCCCGTGCCCTCCCTTCCATCATCTTCCCCACCCTGCTTGTCTCCTTCTCCCCCACTTTCCTGTATTGTAAGATAGGTTTTCATACCAAAATGAGTGTGCATTTTATTCCTTCCTTTAGTGGAATGTGATGAGAGTAAACTTCATGTTTTTCTCTCACCTCCCATCTTTATCTCTCCACTAATAAGTCTTTTGCTTGCCTCTTTTATGAGAGATAATTTGCCCCATTCAATTTCTCCCTTTCTCCTCCCGATATATTTCTCTCTCACTGCTTGATTTCATTTTTATAAGACATGATCCCATCCTCTTCAATTCACTCTGTGCACTCTGTGGTTATGAGTGTGTGCATGTGTGTGTGCATGTGTGTGTGTGTGTGTGTGTGTGTGTGTAATCCCACCCAGTACCCAGATACTGAATAGTTTCAAGAGTTACAAATATTGTCTTTCCATGTAGAAATGTAAACAGTTCAACTTTTGTAAGTCCCTTATGACTTCTCTTTGCTGTTCCCCTTTTCATGCTTTTCTTCATTCTTGTGTTTGAAAGTCAAATTTTCTTTTCAGCTCTGGTCTTTTCATCAAGAATGCTTGAAAGTTCTCTATTTCATTGAAAGACCAATTTTTCCCCTGAAGTATTATACTCAGTTTTGCTGGGTAGGTGATTCTTGGTTTTAGTCCTAGTTCTTTTGACTTTTGGAATATCCTATTCCATGCCCTTTGATCTCTTAATGTTGAAGCTGCTGGATCTTGTGTTATCCTGATTGTATTTCCACAATACTTGAATTGTTTCTTTCTAGCTGCCTGCAATATTTTCTCCTTGACCTGGGAACTCTGGAATTTGGCCACAATGTTCCTAGGAGTTTCTCTTTTTGGATCTCTTTCAGGTGGTGTTCTGTGGATTCCTTGAATATTTATTTTGCCCTCTGGCTCTAGAATCTCAGGGAAGTTTTCCTTGATAATTTCATGAAAGATGATGTCCAGGCTCTTTTTTTGATCATGGCTTTCAGGTAGTCCCATAATTTTTAAATTGTCTCTCCTGGATCTATTTTCCAGGTCAGTTGTTTTTCCAATGAAATATTTCACGTTATCTTCCATTTGTTCATTCTTTCATTGATTTATTGGTTTCTCATAAAGTCATTAGCCTCCATCTGTTCCATTCTAATTTTGAAAGAACTATTTTCTTCAGTGAGCTTTTGAACCTCCTTTTCCATTTGGCTAATTCTGCTTTTGAAAGCATTCTTCTCCTCATTGGCTTTTTGAACATCTTTTGCCAATTGAGTTAGTCTATTTTTCAAGGTGTTATTTTCTTCAGCATGTTTTGGGGTCTCCTTTAGCAGGGTGCTGAGCTGCTGTTCATGCTTTGCCTGCATGTCTCTCATTTCTCTTCCCAGCTTTTCCTCCACCTCTCTGACTTGATTTTCAAAATCCTTTTTGAGCTCTTCCATGGCCTGAGCCCATTGAGTTGGCTGGGATACAGGAGCCTTGACTTCTGTGTTTTTTCCTGATGCTAAGCATTGTTCTCCCTCATCAGAAAGGAAGGGAGGAATTATGTGTTCACCAAGAGAGTAACCTTCTATAGTTTTATTTCTTTTCCCTTTTCTGGGAATTTTCCCAGTCAGTGACTTGACTTTGGAGTATTCTCTTCACACCCACTTGGCCTCCAGATCTGCCCAGCCAGCACTTAGGGGCTGAGATTCAAATGCTGCTTCCCAGCCTCAGGGCTTTAGGCGGCGGCAGGGTTGCTATTCAGTGTGAGATTAGGTTCAGCTGCTCAGGCAGGAGCAGGGCCACCTCACAGGCTCAGTTCCCTCAGGGGGTTTATGCGGAGACCTTCCACAATGGATCCAGGCTCCTGCCTCCTTGGGGAGCCCTTGTCTGCTGCTGCCTCCGCTGCTGTCTCCCGAGGGGGCCTGGGTTATAGGGGCACCCCACTCCCCTCTCGACACACCAAAGAGACCCTCTCACTGACCCCTGTCACCTGTGGCTGGAGGGACCCGCGTGGTTGCTGGAGATTCTGTCCCTGAAGCCTGCTCGGATCCACTCCTCTCGGCACCATGTGGCCTCTGGGCTGGGCTTGACTCCGCGTCTGCAGTGTGACGGACCTTTTGGGAGAGATTTTCAGGGCTCTCTGGAACAGAAATCTCATCCGTTCCATTGTTCTGTGGCCTTTGCTGCTCCAGAATTCGCCAGGAGTTCTTTTTTACAGATATTCTATGGGCTATGGGTTCGGAGCTAGTGTATGTGCGTCTTTCTACTCCGCCATCTTGGCTCCACCTACATATATATTTTCTGACCATTATTTAGAAAGCCAAGGTATCATAGAATGGAGGAGACATTTTGCTCTTCTCAGAATCTGTTGAAACCCATTCGAACTGGCAGCTAGGTGGCACAGTGGCTAGAGCACTGGGTTTGATTGAAGTCAGGAAGACTTATCTGAGTTCAAGCCTGGCCTCAGACACTTACTAATTGTGTGACCCTGGGTAAGTCATCTAATGTTGTTTGCCTCAGTTTCCTCCTTTGTAAAATAAGCTGGAGAAGGAAATAGCAAACCACTCCACTTCTTTACCAAGCAAATCCCAAATGCAGTCACAAAGAATCCGACATGACTTTAACGTCTGAAAAATAACAAGAATCCTAGGGAAGTTAGTTGCATACACATTGCACCTGATTTTCCCTTACCAATTGGTCCATTGAGCATGTTGGTTGTAACTCTCACTAAAATAAAGGCAATCATTGTCATTTCTGCAATATTTTATAGTTTATATATACTTAACTAATTTTGTCTGAGTATATAAGAAGTACGTGATAACTACAAGAAAAAAACATTGTATGCATATATGTGACCTTTAAAAAAACTTTATTTCTTACCTTGAGTGACTGATTTATTCTTTCTTTCTGTTTGTACCTTAAAGATATTATATATATTTTTGTATTTTTTGATGTACTGTTTCATGGTCTAATAAATGCTAAAGTTTGCATGTAAAGGGCCTACTTGTATTGTGATCATTCTTTAACTACTCATGTTCAAACAAGTATTCTACCCTTTAAGCTTTGACATAAAAACCTTGTTATATTAGAATTTTCTAAGAATCCACATCACAAATCCTTTTGGAAATCGTGTGACATTTTATAGTAAATTGTGTTGCAATTTATTTTACTTCTGCAATGTGATTTATTATTATAAGAATGAAATTTGTAAATATCAGAAGCCTAATTATGCTTCCCTTATTTCTTTCCATTTAGACAATTTCTAACCACTAAAAACGTTAGTAAATAAGTTGGGAAGGATCAAACTCATGTACCAAATAACAGATGACATGAGACATTTACTCACCTGTCTTTCTTTCTTTTATTCTTTGTTTACTTATTTACTTCCTTCATAAAACTGAGGGTATGAATAATATTCTATATCATGTTGGAATTCTGTATTTTCTTCTAATGCTGCTTATTTTCTATGATAATAAGTTCCATAAAAATCAATAAAGTCAAAATTAATAATACTCTGAATTTTTATATGTTATTTGGGAAGACAATACTTTTAAAATGTGTGAATATCAATAGAAATAAAATGCAGTATTTTCTTAAAGTGTGAAATATGTATTTATTTTTCAGTCTAGCCATTCTGTAGATCCTTATTGTGAACCAAAACTTTGGACAAGAATGACATTAACTATAATAGTCAATCAAGATGGTAAAAACTAGCTTTCATCTAAGTTAGTTATGAATGTTCATTAAATTTCAAGGAATTAATAAGACTTACAGTTTGCTGAAGTGGCCAGTATTTTGCCCGCAATTATTGGTATACAGTTTTGCTGTGAAAAATTTGTTGTAGGAAAATTTCTCGTGCAAATCTATGTCTTTTATGTATTCTTTAATAGGTACTTTTAGTGCTCCTGGGAGAAGCATAGTGTGGGCACACAGAAGAGTGTTTTAAGAATAATATCCTATGTCTCTAGCTTTTCTGAAGACTCAGCAATACTCAGAGCTATAATTATAATATGTCCTCTATTCTTTCACATTCCTTATTCAAGATATTATGAGTCTAAAATATAAAGGACAGTTGACAATATCATTGCCTGCACAATTGGAGCAGATTCATAAAAGAGATATAGAAAAAAGAGAGGGTAAATCTAACCATGCCATAGAACTTCTTAGAAGAAAAAAGAAAAACCTTTTTGCTCCCCATTGCCTGTTTCATAAAATGTGAATGTCTTAATCTAACTCATCACACTGAACCTTGAGTTATTCTTATTTTTGTAGCTGTTGTCCTCCACCCTCACTAGATTGTAAGTATTTTGAGGTGATGATGGCGTCATTTTAAGTTTTCTTAGACTTGTATAACAGATGTTAGTTGAAGTGAGATGAGGTGAAGAGTTTTGATACATAATGGAATCGATGGTAGAAAAGGAAAGTATGACAAATAGAAGAATTAAAAGAGATTGTAAAGGACAGAGCTATACCTGAGAGAGGCAAAGTAACTTTTTTTACACCTAAGAGCAAAGATCAGAATGACCTCGTTCATAAAGAATAGAAAGAAGAAATGTCTGGGGCCAAAAATAGTGGAAATATATGCATACACGTGAAATATCTATTTGTCTAGTGTCTTATATAAATGCATATGTAATTATGATAGCTGACATTTATATGAAGATTTTTCAATGTACTTCAGTTTGCATTATGTTATTTAAAACTCCCAGAGAGAGAGACAGAAAGCAACGTTTCAGGCTAATCAAATAACTTCTATCACCTTGACAACAGTCTTCCCTCAGATACTTGTGAAGGTAGCCCAAGACCCTAAAGGCAAAAGCCTTGGGAATGGCAATGTGTTCAGAAGAGTACCTTTAGCCATGATCTTGGGAAGCAAGACACATGGAGATGCAGCCCTGTGTAATAGTAATTTACATGAAAAGATCTTTCTCATTCATTAATAGGCCCATATGATCTCCCGGAATCACCTGGAAGCCTAAGTCACATGTGGTGGGAGGAGCTTGATGAACAAGAGGAACAGGAAGGGTGGAGCAGAACGAGGAGGAAGTGGGTGAGTGATGTCAGGACAGAAGAGAGAAGATGTTGGCAGGCAGATGGGCATAGCATGGGCCCATGAGTGTGTGTTTGCTTGTGAGGAGACCCCAGCTTGGGAATGGCTTTGCCCCTTGCAATGATCATGTTTATTAACTTTTTGGTCACCATGGCAAATTTAACTTCCTGGTTTTGGGATTTACCTCTCTGGCATCTGAATAAATGTGTTTCTCATATCTTCTAAATGGAGAGTCTTTTATGCTTTATGATTGAGAACTATGCTTGTGAATATTGCCTTGGAGATAGACTTTGCCAGTCTTCCTGGAGATGTTAATGAAGATTCAGAAAAGAATGTTCTTACACCCAAGAGCTTGATATTGTCAAATGGTTCAACATAGCAAACTGATGTGATTTTAACCTTGGAAATTACATTTACAAATAGACATTAGTATCTAGCATTTGTCAAGGCACCATAAATATCCTGGAAACTTTCCATTTGATTTGTAACTGAAACTTCCCCAAATTATAGTCTCCACCATTAGAATGTGAGCTCCTTGAAAGCAAGGACTGCCTTACTTTTCTATTTGTACTACCATTGCTTGGCACAGTGCTTTGCATATAAGTCCTTAACCAGTCTTTTTTTTTTTTTTTTCTCTAAAAGGACTTAGTCCTTCTTTCATTCATTCACAACAACTCTTAAGGTCTTTTCAGATAATTAGATAGAGCACTTAGTTGGACTGAATGAGGCCTGAGTTGCTGGCTAGTTGGTTGGTTGGTTGATTGTGGTTCTTTGTCCTCAAAAAGGACCAAAATGGCATCCCCATGAAAAAAGTGACATTTTAATACGTCTGGCTGTGGCTGATCAGAATAATATGATCTCGGAATGCTCTACCACAGGTTGGGCACAAATAGTCCTTGTGAATATTTGGGGTGAATATTCCAAATTTTTGCATCCTATGTTTACTTTGTGCTGTCTCAATTCTGCTTTGCTCACAGAGCACTGATGCTTTCTGATGTGGGCATGCAGGCTGAGCAATCCTGTGTAAATGTCTCCCATTTTGCACAGTCAAATCCAAAGTTCTTGAGAGAGACCTTAAAAGTGTTCTTTTATTACTTGTTCTGACCACTAGGTGATCACCTACCCCATGGGAATTCTCCATAAAATGGTCTTTTTGGCAAGCGTACTTTTTGCATTCAAACAATGTGGCCATACCATCAGAGTTGAGCTCTTTGAAGCATAGTTTGAATGCTTGGCAGTTCAGCTCTAGCAAGGACTTCAGTGTGTTACCTTATCCTGCCAGGTGATCCTCAGAATCTTCCTAGGACTATTGCTTTGTGACTTTGAGCAACTTACTTATGTGGCATTATCCTCAATTTGTTGTGGTACTGCTGCTGATAATCAAATGTTCTTGCTATTTGAATTTATATGCATAAACTTGTGCTTTCAACTTCAGCATTCAACTAAAAGAGTACTTAACCTTGTGGCAAAAGAGAATGCTTAATAAATATTTGTTTCCTTGACTTCTTGACTTGATTTGACTTCCCAGGTTTATCAAAATAATTTCTCAATTGGTAATTACAATGTTTTATCCTATATAATGGTCATACCTTTCATCTTGCTATCAGCCCAAAGTGTTTCACATCTATGTTCATAAACTCTGAATTGCTTTCTCTGATCCTAATGTGTTTTCATCCTGCCTTTCCCTTGGTCTTGCAATTCATCACCCAGGTGTCTCTTTTCACCATAGTCTGCAATACCTCCACCCTTCAGTTCTTTCCCAGGTCAAGACCCATGTATTATCTTTGTTTTCTTCTTATTCCAATGTTGACTCTCTCTTCAACTGTACACTTACTTCTTCTCCAGTCTCTTTTCCCTTTATTCCATCAAAAAGTTACACCTTTCCAAACCCCAGTCTTGGATTATTCCCATCATCCACTCCCTTTGTTTAAAGTTACCTGCTGCTGAAAAAAGCTAGAAAAAAAGCATGAAACCTTGCTTACTCCGGTCACTAAAAATTTATCTTACATAAACATAATGTCAACTGGATCTTCAATTGGGCAAAGAGATATTTTTGTGACTTCCTAGTTAATTGTTCTACTCACAACAGTACTTTTTTTCACATGCTTTCATGCATCTTCAAATATACCACAATTACCCTTTTTACAGTCTCTCATTTAAGATACACATCATATTTCATTGAAAAAACTTGGAATTATTTACTGAGAACAGCTCCCTCTTCTGCCCTGTTCCTCTTCTCATACTACCTAGATTCCTTCTGCCACTATCTCCTCCTTCTTCTCTGTCTCACATAGAGAGGCTGCCCTGTTTTCCTAAAAAAACTTAGTGCTTCTATATGCAAAAATGATCCTAATCCATCCTGTCTTCCATAACAGATTGTCCCCTTTTATCATCTCTACAATCTCACTAATCTTTAATTGCTTCCTGTCCACTTGTTATTTTACTAATGACTACAAACATGTTCATGTATCTCCCATCCTCACAAAATTTCATCTGATTCATCAAGTTGCCAATAGATACCATCCTATTTTTCTTCCTGCCTTTAATGTTTGAGCTTTTTGAGACCATAATCAATGAAATGGTTTTCCTCTTTACTTCTTTTTCCTTTCCTCTTTATTTTCTCTCACTCTTCTTAACACTTTGCAGTATGATTTCTGACATTATAACTCAAGTAAAGCTGTTGCTCTCTCTCTGAATTTACTAATAATGTCTTAATTAACAAATTCAGTGGACTTTCCCTCAATCCTCACTCGTCTCTATCTCTCTGCAGTCTTTGAGATTCTTGATAATCTTCTTGATATTCTCTTTTCTCAAGGATTTCATGACAGTGTTCTCTTTTTTCTATTTCTACCTGTCTGTTCATCTTTCCTCAGACTCCCTAGCTGGATATTTATCTAAACTATATCCATTAAACACAGACATGCCAAAGGATTCTGTCCTCTGCTCTCTATTTCTGTATTTCACTTGGAAGTCTCAGCAACTCCCATTGTTTCAATTTTCTTTTTTATGATGATGATTCTCATATCTATTTATCCAGCCCTAGACTCTCTTCTGACCACCAGTCTGGCATCTACAGTTGAATATTGGACATCTTGTATTACAGATTCTGTAGACACTTTAAACTCAATATACAAGAATTAAAGTCAATATCTTTCCCAAAATCTCACCCAACCAGAAAAAAAATATCATTATTACTCTCAAGGACACCACTATGACTAAGGATCATAACCTAAGTGTCCTTTTTGATTCCTCATATTATTAGCCCCTTCCCTATCCAAATTGTTACCAACATTTGTTTATTTTGCTTTCATATATCTCATGTACACTCCCTTCTTTTGTCTTTTATTGCCATTCCCTTGCTTTATTCCCTCATTACATCATACAGGACCATTGACATAGCCTGTAGGTTGGTCTCCCAGCCACAAGTCTCTTCCCACTTTATTATATAATTTAGTGACACCAATTTCCTTAATGTTTCTCATGAATGACCTTCCATCACTGAACTTCAATTATTTTCCCTGGCTGTCTCTCTTGCCTTGAATGCTTCTCCTCTCTGTCCTCTGGTGTCCTTCAAGTTTCACCTTCTATAGGAAGCTTTGTCTGATCTATCTTAACCATAGTACCTTACCTGTGAGATAATCCCCAATTTAACCTGTATATGTTTTGTTTGTGCATAGTTATTTTTAACACTATTTACTTCATTAGACTATTTACATCTAGTGCCATGGATAAACCACTGGCCCTGGAGACTGAGAAACTTGAGTTCAAATACTGCTTTAGGTAATAATTAGCTTTGTGACTGTGGACAAGTTATTAAACTGTTCTCTGCCTCAGTTTCCATCACATGTAAAACGAGGATCATAATAACACCTACTTCCCAGAGTTGTTTTGACCATAAAATAAGATATTTTTATAGTACTTAAAGTGCTACAGAAAGGACAGGTACCTATTGGTATTAGCTCCTTCAAAGCAAGGATAATTATTTTTGCCTAATTTTGTAACCCCAGCATTTAGTACAGTTCCTGACACAAAGCAGAAAGTTAAAAATTGCTAGTTTACTGATTGAATGACTGACTAAAAGAAATATAAAAAGAATATGATTAATATAGAAATGCATAGAAAAGCTTAGATAAAATGATGTTGACTAATGTAAGCAGACCAAATAAAAATATACACAATGATTAAAATGTGAAAATGAAGAGAATGATCATACAACAATAAAAATTAGAATTACAGAATTTTCAGGAACAAGCTTGGTCCTAAAGAAGAGATATAAGCACACATTTCCTCTTTTTTTTTTTATTAAACTTTTAATTTTGGGTTACAAATTTTCTCCCCTTTTTTCCCCCTCCCCCCCCCAGACCCAAGGTTTCTAATTGCCCCTGTGACCTATCTGCTCTCTCCTCTATCCTCCCTCCCTGCCCTTGTCTCCGTCTTCTCTTTTGTCCTGTAGGGCTGGATAGCTTTCTTTACCCCTTAACCTGTGTTTCTTGTTACCCAGTGGTAAGAACATTACATTTGGTCCTAACACTTTGAGTTCCAACTTCTTTAGCTCCCTCCCTCTCTACCCCTTCCCCTTGGAAGGCAGGCAGTTCAATATAGACCATATCTCTTAAGTTTTGCAAATGATTTCCATACTAGTTGTGTTGTATAAGACTAACTATATTTCCCTCCATCCTGTCCTGTCCCCCATTACTTCTATTTTCTTATGGTCCTTTCCCTCCCCATGAGTGTCGACCTCGGATTGCATTCTCCTCCCCTCCCCTCTATACTCCCCCCCTTCCTGCTTGTGCCCCTGTCCCCCACTCTCCTGTATTATGAGATAGGTTTGCCTATCAGAATGAGTATGCATTATATTCTTTCCTTTAGTGGAATGTGATGAGAGTAGATCTCATGTTTTTCTCTTGCCTCCCCTCTTTATCCCAACACTAATACGTCTTTTGCTTGCTTCTTTTATGAGAGATAATTTGCCCCATATAACTTCTCCCTTTCTCCTCCCAATATTTCTCTCTCACTGCTTGATTTCATTTTTTTTAATATATGATCCCATCCTCTTCAACTCACTCTGTGCACTCTGTCTCTATGTATGTGTGTGTGTGTGCATGTGTGTGTGTGTGTACTCCCACCCAGTGCTCAGATACTGAAATGTTTCAAGAGTTATAAATATTGTCTTTCCATGTAGGAATGTAAACAGTTCAACTTTAGTAAGTCCCTTATGATTTCTCTTTGCTGTTCGCCTTTTCATGGTTCTCTTCATTCTTGTGTTAGAAAGTCAAATTTTCTTTCCAGCTCTGGTCTTTTCATCAGGAAAATTTGAAAGTCTTCTATTTCATTGAAAGACCATTTTTTCTCCTGAAGTATTATACTCAGTTTTGTTGGGTAGGTGATTCTTGGCTTCAGTCCTAGTTCCTTTGACCTCCGGAATATCCTATTCCATTCCCTTCTATCCCTCAATGTAGAAGGTGCCAGATCCTGTACTATCCTGATTGTATTTCCACAATACTTGAATTGTTTCTTTCTAGCTGCTTGCAATATCTTCTCCTTCACCTGGGAACTCTGGAATTTGGCCACAATGCTCCTAGGAGTTTCTCTTTTTGGATCTCTTTCATGCGGTGTTCTGCGGATTCCTTGAATATTTATTTTGCCTTCTGGTTCTAGAATCTCAGGGCAGTTTTCCTTGATAATTTCATGGAGGATGATGTCTAGGCTCTTCTTTTGATCATGGTTTTCAGGTAGACCCAGAATTTTTACATTGTCTCTCCTGATTCTATTTTCCAGGTCAGGTGCTTTTCCAATAAGATATATCACATTATCTTCCATTTTTCGAATCTGCGCGGTATGTTCTGAGATATCTGTCTTTCTCGAAAAGTCCAAAGCTTCCATCTGTACCATTCCAGATTTGAGAGATCTATTTTCTTCAGTAAGCTTTTGAATTTCCTTTTCCATTTGTTTAATTCTGCTTTTGAAAGCATTCTTCTCCTCATTGGCCCCTTGCACCTCCCTTGCCAGCTGAGTTAGGCTAGTTCTCAAGGTGCCAATTTCTTCAAGATTTTTTTGGTTCTCCTTTAGCAGGGAGCTGATCTGATTTTCATGCTTCTCCCTTATCCCTCTCATTTCCCTTCCCAGTCTTTCCTCCACCTCTCTAACTTGATTTTCAAAATTCCTCTTGAGCTCTTCCATGGCCCGAGCCCATTGGGTGGGCTGGGACACAGAATCCTCGATTTCTGTGTCTTTGCCTGATGGCAAGCCTTGTTCCTCCCCATCAGAAAGGAAGGGAGGAAGTGATTTTTCTCCCATAAAGTACCCTTCAATAGTTTTATTTCTTTTCCCTTTTCTTGGCATTGTCTCCCCCTAGTGGCCTGACCTCTGAATGTTCTCCTCACATCCACCTCGCCTCCTGGTTCTCCCAGCCAGCGTTTGGGGACTGAGATTCAAATGCTGCTTTCCGCCTTAGGATTTTTGGCGGGGGCAGGGCTGTTATTCAGTGTTAAACAGGCTCAGGTGCTGAGGTCAGGGGCAGGGCCGCCTCTCTGGCTCAATTCCCTCAGGGGGTTTATACACAGACCTTCCACAATGGATCCAGGCTCCTGGTCGTTTGGGGAGCCCCCGTCCGCAGCCGCCTCTCAGCCCCCACCTCCCGGGGGGGCCCGAGCTATGGGGGCACCACGCTCCCCTCTCAACCCGCCAAAGAGACTCTCTCACCTACCCCCGTCAGTCACCTGTTGGTGGGGGGCCCGTGCAGCTGCTGAAGATCCTGCCTCCGGATCCCTCTCAGAACTTTGTCTCTCAGAGCCGCGGCCGCCGTCGCTGCCGCAGGTCCGGGCTGGGCACCGTGTCTGCAGCGCGACGGACCTTTTGCGAGAGGTTTGCAGTTCCCTCTGTGGGTGGGGGGACCCGCGTGGCCGCTGGATCTCTTTCCCACTGTGTCGCTGCCGTGGCAGGGCTGCTTTCCTCTTCCCGCCCCGGCGCCCAGTCCCCGGCACCCAGTCCCTGGCGTGAAGGTCCCCCCGCGAGAGGTTTGCAGGTCTCTCCGGAACAGAAATCCCCCTCGCTCCAATATTCCGTGGTCTCTGGGTGCAGAATTCGCCCTGGGTTAGTCCCCTCTTCCGTTCTGTGGTTTGTGGATTCGGAGCTATGTGTATGTGCGTCTTTCTACTTCGCCATCTTGGCTCCACCTCCCCCCCCCCCACATTTCCTCTTACTCTTTTGCAAAAATGACAGATCAAGGAAGGACTTTCCATGGTATCAAACAAATTGCACATTTTTATGGCTTTTTAAAAATGTATTGATTGGTTTCCTTGATTTTTAAAACAATATTTCTTTTACAAAAACATTTGCTATTCAGGCATGTCTGGGAGGAAGTGCAAAAGACATAGGGGAAATTTAGATGATATATAAAATATACAATAATTTTTCAGTTTATTGATCAAATCTTTGGTGTTATATTCAGTGAAGCTGAAGATCTACATTGGTGGATAGTGTTTCCTCACCTCGTAGTTTCCTATGACAATTAAATTATACATTCATTCCCAATCCAAATCTTATTTTGTAGATACTTAAATTGCAAGTGTATGTATATGCATATTCACAAATATCAGCTCCTTGAGGACTATGCCTGTTTTCTCTTTGTCACTAAATCCCCAATTTCTAGAGTGGCATCTCCTCCTCCTAGTCTCTTTGCTCATATTTTACAGGGGAAAAAATGAGGCCATCCACTGGGATTTCTTTTCCTCTCTTCCTCATCTCTAACCTTTCAGGTGTGTTCTGTCACTTTCTCCTCTTTCACACCTGTTTCACATGATAAAATGGTCTTATTTCTTTCTAAGATAAATCCCTCTACTTGTTCAAATGATCCCACTACATTCCATCTTTTCCAACAGATTACTCCCTCTGTTATCCCTACTCTTTTATTTATTTCCAGTTTCTCACTCTCTACTGGCTCATTTGCTACTGTCTACAAACCGATCTATGTATCCCCTATCCTGAAAACAAACAAGGTGTCACTTGGCCTTTCCATCCTCATTAATTATCATCATCATGTCTCTTCTGCCATTTCTAGCTAAAGTCCTTAAAAAATCTGAAATAGGTGGCCCCACTTTCTCCTCTCTTATTTCTTCATCCCTTATAATTTGGCTACTGAGCATAGTATTTCCTGAAACTGCTCTCTGCAAAGGTAATAATGATATCAGTTTCCAAATCCAATGACCTTTTCTCAAACTTCATTTCCCTTGACATTTTTTCACAATTTCACACTGTTGATCACTTTCTTCTTGGTACCTTCTTCTCTCCAGATTTTCAAGACACCAATCACTCTTCCTTTTCCTCTTATCTATATGAATACTCTTTATCTCTCTCCTGGGATGGAACCTCCTGCAAATCACACCTTCTTACTGCAGGTGTCCTTCAGCGTTCTGTCCTGGGACCTCTTCTGTTTCCCCTCTACATTACTTCTCTTAGTGATCTCATCAGTTCCCATTAATTTAGTTGCCATCTCTAAGGTTATGATTCTCAAATCTACCTTTCTTGCCCCAGTTAGGGGTTGATCTCCAATCTCTCATTTACAACCGTCTTTCAAACATCTCAGTCTGGATTCTGGTAGACATGTTAAACTCAATATGTCCAAAACTGAACGATTATCTTTTCCCCTAAAACTTCGCTACCTTTCCTCTGACTGTAGAGGACAACACCATCCTCCCACTCCCTCAGGGTCTTAATATAGGAGTGTCATCCTGGATACCTCATTATTTCTCACCCCCCCCCCCATATCCAAGCTATTTAACCCTCTGAGCTATGTGTAATAGTAAATAGTATTACCTTCATATAATTTAAAAAGATAATTTCTCAATTGTGATTAAAATAATTTTCTTCAGCACTATATACTTATTTGAAAGACTAATAACATATTTACTTGTCACTCTTTGTCTTATTGCTCTGTACTCCACTTTGTTGTTAAGAAAGGGCACATATGATAAATATTTCCGAAGATTCAATTTCCCAAATTACAAATGGTTTTTAAGATTTTATTAGATTATTTGAACTTTCTGGTCTGGTGCTGCATTTACCTGTTTTTTAGCAATAGTTTTTAATATTTTTGAATGTTATACTTCTGTTTTCAGATGAGGGTTTTTTTGACTACTGCTTTTGTTAAATGTGACAAGCAGTTAAAATATTTTATTACAATTGGTTATTTTTAACAACCAGTTAGAAAGTTTATGTAAGGGCTTTCAAAATGCCAATATTAGAAATGTTTTAAGATATTTTAAATAAAATAACTTCACAAACAAATTTTTCACCTATAACACCTGCACAATACCACTTTTGAATGTATAGTATGTCATAGATTTTTCCTCATAAATGGAATGGAGGGATTCCCACTTCATTATCAGGCTCATCTCTTGTGCTAGTATCTCATTGAAAAATCTCTATTTCCTCTCAGATTCTGCAAGATGTTCATGTATGTCACTGCTAAAGTCGTAGTTAAATAAAGATTTTGGGAAAGAGCTAGGTTAGTAAAAGCATGGCTTTATCAAAACATCATATTTGTGCCAACAGAAAATACAGGCAATCTCCACACCCCTGGTAAAGCCTGACTTCATTTCAATTCCTTCACTTAATATATACCTCCCATCCCCCAATACCAGAAGAACAGTAGGGGGCCATAACCATTACACATGACATTTGCTAGTGAAGTAAGTGGCAAGTTACAAAGGGGGTCATGCTGTTTGTTTCATCAATCAGTAAGATTGGTCGAAGTTTGGGAATTTTCTACATTAGTTGTTGCTGTTTTTTCTATTGAAGGCATCACCATTCTTCCAGTCATCTAGCTTTGAAACATAATAAACATCATCTTCATCTTTTCACTCATCTTTTCCTTCTTCATCCATTCAGTTTTCCAGTATTACCTATCCCACCCCCCATCATCACTAGCTTCCATTCTACTGTCTTCTTTTGCACCATAGCTGCTTTATGTTAGAACTTCATCACCCCTTCTGGAATATGTATTTATCCTACTAATTGATCTACTTGACACATCATTCCCTTGACAATCCACATCCAAAGTGATATTCCTAAAGAACCAATCTCATCTGACCACTTCTCAACTCTAGAAGCTTTTGTTACTGCACTTTGGCTTTAGACTAAAATATAAATTTTTTTGGCATTTAAAGCCCTTTACAAATTTATTCCAGTTCATTTCAAAGTTGGAGTATACCATAATTTTCTTGAGTATTCTGTATTCAAAAAAGACTCAAATTGTTGTCATCCTTCAGGGGCCTTGATCATTGCATTTATTAGTGCTACTGAGCTTTAAGTTCTGCCCACCCAGGGAGGCCAAAAACTTTTGTCGTTTCAAGATGTGTTGTGGTGGAACCATTTCAAAGAACTCAGAGTGAGATCACTTCTAATCCAAGTATAGGAATTTGTTCAGATGCATGCCTCTCATGGAACATGCTAAGTTCTAAGAAGAACCAGCAACTTCAGAGAAAGCAAGATGGATTTTTGTAGGGTAAACTTGAAATTACACAATAGAAATCACGAATATTAAAAAGGCAGGAGGGGTTTGGTAAGGGATTAGGAAATAGGGGCAGGGTCCCAACCACAGTGGACCTGTGCATTATGGTTACCCGTAATGCATACAAAAAAGCCATTTGAGGGGTACATATGTATGAAACTGACATTATCATAAGCCTCTCTACATCATAACTCCACTCTAGGTCAGTTTTTTACTATTAATGTCCAGCTACCTACTTAGAGAAAATTCCTTCTATTGTTTTGGGTCCACAGTCTTACTTGGGCATCTTATTGGTGCTGCTTTCTGACTGGCTAAGTATTGTGGTCCTGTCTGAGACTAGATGATATTGATATGGTTGAGTTGGAACGTGCAATTTCTGCGGGAAATATGAGGAATGAGTCTTGAGGCAGTGTCTAGCTAGAGCCAGTGACTGGGATCCATCATATGAACACATCTGCTGTTCTATGGGAAATATGAGGTCATGGACTCACCTGTTGTTCTGATGAGTAGTGAGGCAAATATAAAGTTAGGATACTGAGTACATGTGCATGGGGTGTGGGGGGGGGGGGTGAGTGGCTGGATAGGAGCAGTGAGACTGTTGTTCAGTGGGGCCTATTAGGAAGTTAGGATATTGGGGGAGAGGGCAGGCAGCTTTATTAGGATTCCATCAGAATTATCTCCCTGAAATGATTTTGTTTTTATTTTGTATGAATTCTTTATTTATCTGTGGTTAGGTATTAGCCTGGTAGAAAATTAACTCCTTGAAGACAAAGACTGATTTACCTTTCTATTTGTATTCCCACCAGGATCTGGCACATAGTGCTGGGTATATTTAATGACTGATTGTTGATTAATAGAGTGGGTGATCATAATGAAACAGTTATGAAAAAAAAAAACATTAGTCTACATTCTCAAAATCAAGATGAAATCATTATAAGCCTAATGAAACCAGGAAATACTCAAATAATATTTGGGCAAACATTCAAATGACATGGTGTATTTTTTCACTTCAATGAATTTATTTTGTGCCTACTGTATATAGAAAACAAAGTCTTTGTTGCTATACTTAGAACTTCGCACAGTATGGATGCATAGTAAACATTTAACAAATGCTTATTTATTGACTGATTAATTCCATGCAATTGAGGATCTGTGACATGTAGATGAGACAATGGCCTAGAGCTTTAATCAAGTAGAATATTATGACACATAAACAAATAGCTTCAATACAATATAATAAATGCATTAGAGAGGTGAAAACTAAGTAACCTGAGATGGAAAAACAAATTATAGAATTTTTATTACAAATTTGTCTATCAGTGCAGAACATGGGCTTTTGGCTATGATTCCACATTTTCTGTCAGACATGGAGAATAACAGGAAAGGAGGAAGAGTTATCTGATAAAGACTACAGGGACACAAGGGTGTTAGCATTTCCTCAGGCTTATTTACCACTTGCTCAAGGCAATGAGGGAATGTAGCTTTGAGCTGCTCAAAGGCTTTTTTTTAAGGGTTCATGAAATACCCTTGGAGATCTTACTTTGGATTTTGGAGGCTAAAAAAAGCATTGAGGAAAAAGAGGGAGATAAGGTAAAAGAAGAAATATTTATATCAGTATTTAAGAACTGATAAACTGCTATAGGGGTACTTAGGTAACAAAATGGATAGAGTGCTGGGCCTGGCATTAGGAAGACTCAATTTTCTGAAGTTCAGAACTGATCTCAGACACTTACTAGCTGTGTGACCCTTGGCAAGTCACTTAACCCTGTTTGCCTCAGTTTCTTTATACATAAAATTAGCTGAAGAAGGAAATGGCAAACCACTCTAGTATCATTGCCCAGTAAACCCCAAATGGGAACTCAGAGAATCAGACACAGATGAAAAAAGACTGAACAATAATGACGTGATATGTAGAGTAAGCAAAAAATAGGTTGTACTAGAGGAGTTGTGTGTATTCTACTTCCTCAATATTGTTCCCATCACTTTTCAAATGGCTACTATTTAGGGTAAGCCACCATCATCTCTTTTCTTGGTTGCTGAAATACCTTCAGAATTGATCTCCCTGCCATAATCTTCTTTCTCTGATTCCTTCTCCACATAGCTATAAAAGTAATTTTTCTTAAAGCAATCTGTAAGCAATATGTTGTAAACAAAAACCTCTGTGAATTGTTAAAAGGAAGAAATCCCAGGCCCAAAAAAGGGGATGTGGATTGAACCATGTCTGATCACAGTTTACAATGATTATAAATGCATTTATTACCTGAGAAGAAGAACCTTGTAAACTAGAACAGTGAATCAATGTCCTCACTGTTCAAAGAGGAGTTAGAAACAGTGAACCATTTATACATTTAAACAGAAGGAGAAAAGGTGGGAATTTGGGCAGATCTTAGTCAGTAAGCCCCAGGAAAAAAAACGTGGAATGGGGAATTCTAAGAGTTCTGAACCTTTAATATGCAAATCAGAAGCCAGTCCACAGGTCAAGGCTTAATCACAGAGAAGAAGATTAGCAGATGTCTCCAAAATTTCTAAAACAGGATGTATCTGAGAGTTTCATAACCAAGAGTTAAGGGAGTCTCTGAAGATAAAGATATCCCTTGTAGTTCCATTATCCACCAAATAGCTCAGGGTCTACTTCCTTGCAGGTATATGCCTAGAGGGGCAGCTAGGTGGTGCAGTGGAGAGAACACCAGTGCAGGAGTCAGGAGGCTCTGAGTTCAAATCTCACCTCAGACACTGGACAGTCCCTACCTCTGTGACCTTGGGCAAGTCACTTAAACCCAATTGCCTCATCCTAGGTCATCTCCAGTCATCCTGATGAATCTCTGGTCACTATATTAAGATGGTTCTTGAGGACAAGTAAGACACTGGTGACTTGCACAACTTTCCCTCACTCAAAACAAAGTCAAGTTCAAGTAATGCCATTATTTCTCAGCTGACATGGTGTTCTTTTTTTTTCTTTTTTTTTTTTTTTACATTTTTACTTTATTTATTTATTTATTCATTCATTCATCCATTCATTTATTTAACTTTTAACATTCATTTTCACAAAATTTTGGGTTCCACATTTTCTCCCCTTTTGTCCCCTCCCCCCACCACAAAACACCGAGCATTCTAATTGCTCCTATCACCAATCTGCTCTCCCTTCTATCATCCCTCTCTGCCCTTGTCTCCATCTTCTCTATTGTCCTGTAGGGCCAAATAAATTTCTATACCCCTTTACCTGTATTTCTTATTTCCTAGTGGCAAGAAGAGTACTCGACAGTTGTTCCTAAAACTTTGAGTTGCAACTTCGTTTCCTCCCTCCCTCCCCACCCATTCCCTTTGGAAGGCAAGCAATTCAATATAGGTCATATCTGTGTAGTTTTGCAAATGACTTCCATAATAGTCGTGTTCTATAAGACTAACTATATTTCCATCCATCCTATCCTGTCCCCCATTACTTCTATTCTGCTTTTGATCCTGGCCCTCCCCATGAGTGTCGACCTCAAATTGCTCCCTCCTCCCCATGCCATCTCTTCCATCATGCCCCCCACCCTGCTTATCCCCTTATCCCCCACTTTCCTGTATTGTAAGATAGGATTTCATACCAAAATGAGTGTGCATTTTATTCTTCCTTTAGTGGAATGTGATGAGAGTAAACTTCATGTTTTTCTCTCACCTCCCATCTTTATCTCTCCACTAATAAGTCTTTTGCTTGCCTCTTTTTTGAAAGATAATTTGCTCCATTCCATTTTCCCCTTTCTCCTCCTAATATATTTCTCTCTCACTGCGTGATTTCATTTTTTTAAGATATTATCCAATCCTCTTCAATTCACTCTGTGCACTCTGTCTCTATGTGTGTGTGCGTGTGTGTGTGCATGTGTGTAATCCCACCCAGTACCCAGATACTGAAAAGTTTCAAGAGTTACAAATATTGTCTTTCCATGTAGGAATGTAAACAGTTCAACTTTAGTAAGTCACTTATCACTTCTCTTTGATATTTACCTTTTCATGCTTCTCTTCATTCTTGTGTTAGAAAGTCAAATTTTCTTTTCAGCTCTGGTCTTTTTATCAAGAATGTTTGAAAGTCCTCTATTTCATTGAAAGACTAATTTTTCCCCTGAAGTATTATACTGAGTTTTGCTGGGTAGGTGATTCTTGGTTTTAGTCCTAGTTCATTTGGCTTCTGGAATTTCTGTTCCATGCCCTTTGATCCCTTAATGTAGAAGCTGCTAGATCTTGTGTTATCCTGACTGTATTTCCAAAATACTTGAATTGTTTCTTTCTAGCTGCTTGCAATATTTTCTCCTTGACCTGGGAACTCTGGAATTTGGCCATAGTATTCCTAAGAGTTTCTCTTTTTGGGTCTCATTCCGATGGTGATCAGTGGATTCTTTCAATATTTATTTGACCCTGTGGTTCTAGAATCTCAGGGCAGTTTTCCTTGATAATTTCGTGAAAGATGATGTCTAGGCTTTCTTTTTTTGTCATGGCTTTCAGGTAGTCCCATAATTTTTAAATTGTCTCTCCTGGATCTATTTTCCAGGTCAATTGTTTTTCCAATGAGGTATTTCACATTATCTTCCATTTTTTCATTCTTTTGGTTTTGTTTTGTGATTTCTTGCTTTCTCATAAAGTCATTGGCCTCCATCTGTTCCATTCTAATTTTGAAAGAACTATTTTCTTCAGTGAGCTTTTGAACCTCCTTTTCCATTTGGCTAATTCTGCTTTTGAAAGCATTCTTCTCCTCATTGGCTTTTTGAACCTCTTTTGGCAATTGATTTAGCCTATTTTTCAAGGTGCTATTTTCTTCAACATTTTTTGGGGTCTCCTTTAGCAGGGTGTTTAATTGTTTTTCATGCTTTTCTTTCATATCTCTCATTTGTCTTCCCAGTTTTTCCTCCACCTCTCTAACTTGATTTTCAAAATCCTTTTTGAGCTCTTCCATGGCCTGAGCCCATTGAGTGGGCTGGGATACAGAAATCTTGACTTCTGTGTCTTTCCCTGATGGTAAGCGTTGTTCTTCCTCATCAGAAAGGAAGGGAGGAAATATCTGATCACCAAGCAAGTTCTATAGTCATATTTTTTCCCCTTTTCTGGGCATTTTCCCAGCCAGTGACTTGACTTCTGAGTATTCTCTTCACAGCCACTTTGCCTCCAGATCCTCCCAGCCAGCTCTTGGGGTCTGAGATTCAAATGCTGCTTCACAGCCTCAGGGCTTCAGCAGGGGCAGGACTACTATTCAGTGTGAGATTAGGTTCAGCTGCTCAGGTAGGGGCAGGGCCACATCACGGGCTCATTTCCCTCAGGGGGTTTGTGCAGAGACCTTCAACAACGGATCTGGGCTCCTGCCTGCTTGGGGACCCCCTGTTTGCTGCTGCCTCCACTGCTGCCTCCCAAGGGTCCCTGAGTTATGGGGGCATCCCACTCCCCTCTTGGCAACCCTAGAAGACCCTCTCACCAACATTTGGGGCCCGTGAGCTGGAGATTCTGTCCTTGAAGCCTTCTCGGATCGGCTCCTCTCGGTGCCATGTGGCTAAGGCAGGGCTGGGTTCGGCTCCAGGTCCGCAGCGTGATGGACCTTTGGTGGCTGTTTTCATGGCTCTCTGGAACAGAAATCTCATCTGCTCTGTTGTTCTGTGGCTTCTGCTCCTCCAGAATTTGTTGGGAGTTCTTTTTTACAAATATTTTATGGGCTGTGGGTTTGGAACAAGTGTATGTGTGTCTTTCTACTCCACCATCTTGGCTCCGCCCCTGACATGGTCTTCTTCATCAGTGAAGGGGAACACACATATGCCTAATTGGCTTTAGAATTGCTGATTTTCTGCACATCCGGCTGGGTTTAGTCACAACCATGGATTGTTGATATGCCAAACCACTCTGTATCTTAGGTAATACGGTCTTCATTTAACTCTTCTCAGTTTCTGGGATAACTGGGGCTCAAGAAGGTTAAAATATCCATTTTCATAATACTTTAGGGGCTCTCTCCCCTGGATGAAATTCAAACTCTTCTTTCCAGCATATAAAGCCTTGCATAAGCAGGCTCCAGCTGCATGCGGTTTACTATATATTTTTCCCCTTCATACATTTTTTCATACAGATAAATTTACCTTTTTGCTCTTCCTCATGTACAGCACCTTTATCTTAGGTCTATGGCTGAATTGAACTTCATCCTCTCCTTTCTATCAGCAGCTTTGGATTTTACCCAGTGCCACATTATCGAATAATGTTTTCCTGATCCCCCAAACTCTAGTGCTTTTAATCACATCTACAAAGAAGTAATTTTAAATAATTTTGTATATATATATATATATATATATATATATTTGCATACTTGTATATATACATATATGTTTGAGTGTGAATATGAACATATAGTTATATGTGTATATACATGTATACACACATGTGTGTATATATACAATATGAACATCTTATTTTGTATATATGTTTATAGTAACAAAGGTAATAATGATAGCATTTTAAGGGTTGCAAAATACTTTATAAATATTGTCTCATTTTATATGACTCAGTACAATGCATGGCATATAGTAAGGTTAGTAAATGCTTATTGCTTGATTATCCTCAAAACAGTCTGGGGAGGTATGTGCAATTATTATTATTATTCCCATTTTACTATTAAGGCAACAGAAATAGACAATAATTAAGAGATTTGCTCAGGGTCATAAAAACTCTTGAGTGCCTGAGGTTGGATTAAAAGTTAAGCTACACACACACACACACACACACACACACACACACACAAACACACACACACATCTGTATAGAGATAGATAGGTAGGTAGGTAGATAGATAGATAGATAGATAGATAGATAGATAGATAGATAGATAGATAAATAGATAGATGGATGGATAGGCAGATGAATAGACATATATGGATGGATAGATAGAGATAAATATAAAGATACCTATCTATACATACATGTACACATGTATATGCTTGTGCATACAGGAGTTATTTCTCCCAGGAATGGGTAACTTCATTAAGGTCAAGTACTTTTTTCTCTTTATCTTGCTAGCACCTGATGCTGGTGGTGGTTGTTGTCCTTCGTCTTTGAGGAGGACCAAAATGATATCAGCATTATAAAGTGAAATTCTAATGTGTCTGATTGTGGCTGATCAGACCAATACAAGCTCGAAATGCCCTACCTCAGGATGGGCACAGATAGTCCGTATGAATATTTGGCGTGAATATCCCAAATTTGTGCATCCTGCAATTACTTTGTGTTGTTTCACTTCTGCTTTACTCAAAGAGCATTGCACCTTTTATTATATGGGCATGCCATGCTGCGCAGTCCTGTGCCAGTGTCTCCCATGTTGCACAGTTAAATCCAAAGTTCTTGAGAGAAAACTTGAGAGTGAAAGTGTCTTTGTATCGTTTTTGTCTGCCTCTCTGTGATCACGTGCCCCATACTATTTCTCCATAAAATTGTCTTTTTGGCAAGAGTACATTTTATATTCGAAAAACATAGCCAGCCCATCAGAGTTGCACTATCTGAAGCATAGTTTGAATGCTTGGCAATTCAGCTCGAGCAAGGACTTCAGTGTCTGGTACCTTATCCAGCCAGGTACTCCTCCGAATCTTCCTAAGACAGTTCAAATGGAAGCGATTCAGTTTCCTGGCATGGCACTGGTAGACTGTCCATGTTTCACAAGCATATAACAATTAGGTCAACACAACGTCTCTGTAGACCTTCAATTTGTTAGTCAGTCTACTACCCCTTCTCTCCTAAATCTTTCTTTGGAGCGTCCCAAACACTGAGCTAGCTCTGGCAAGCAGTGCATCAACCTCATCGTCAATGTATACATCCCTGGAAAGCACACTACCAAGGTCAGTGAACTTATCCATGGCATTCAAAAGTTCTCCATTTGTTGTAACCGATGGTTTCACGTATGTATGGTGTGGTGGTGACTGATGGAGCACCTGTGGGTTTTTTTGGTGTTGATTATTAGGCCAAAATCAGCACAGGCAGCAGAGAGTTGATCCATACTTTGTTGCAACTCAGCTTTAGAGGCTGCATTAAGTGCACAAGCATCTGAAAAGAGAAAATCATGCACTAACACTCCTTCCACTTTGGTCTTGGCTTGTAACCTTTTCAAATGGAAGAACTTACCTTCAATGTGGTAACTTATCTTGATGCTGTGTTCATCCTCACTGCAAACATTTGTCAATATGGCTGAAAAAAATCATGCTGAAAAGCATGGGAGCAAGCGCACAGTCCTCTTTCACTCCATTGGTGACTGGGAAGGCACCAGAACTTTGTTCATTATGCAGAACCAGGGCAAACATGTCATCAGGAAATTGGCATAAAATAGATGAACTTTTCTGGGCAACCAAATTTTGACCTAATTTTCCAAAAGCCCTCATGATTAACAATATCAAAAGCCTTGTTTGGATTCAGAAAGGTTCTGTACAGATCTCTCTTCTGCTCCTGGCATTTCTCCTGGAGTTGTTGGGCAGCAAACACCATGTCGACAGTTCCTCGATCCTTTCTGAGGCCACACTGGCTCTCAGGTATATGCCCATCTTCCAGGTGAAGGATTAGCCTATTAAAGAGGACTCCAGCATGAATTTTTCCAGCAATGATTGAGAGAGTGATCCGCCTGTGATTGCAGCAGGACAATCTATTACCTTTACCCTTATAGAGATGGAAAGTGGAGGCATCTTTGAACTCCTGGGGGATAACCTCCAGTTGCCATATAACCTGGAAAATTTCAGTCAGTTTTTGTATGAGCAATGGTTCCCCTACCTTGTAAATCTCACCTCGAATAGAATCAGCACCAGGTGCTTTGCCACGTGAAAGGAGCCTAATGTCCCTCAAAATGTCTTCTTCAGTTGGAAGTTCAGCTAAGGAAGCATTGACTTCAACGTGAGGTAAACGGTTGATGGCCTCAGCAGTGATTGTTGATGGTCTGTTGAGAACACTATGGAAGTGTTCAGCCTCTAGGATCATGTCCTTATCACTAATCAATGTGGCTCCATCAGCCCTGAGTATTTGTGATACACTGTATGTTTTTGGTCCATAAATAGCTTTCAGGGAATCATAAAGCGCTGTGTATTGTTACTATCATCATAAAACTGAATTTCTTCTGCCTTATAAGTGAGCCAGAAATCCTGCATCTCTCTAAACTTTAATTTTACTTTGCTTTTGATGGAATTAAATGCAAACTTCTAAGAGGTGGATGAATTATCCTGCTGGTAAATCCTGTGGAGTTCTTGTTTTTCATTTAGCAGCTTCTTTACTTCTCCATCATTTTCATCAAACCAGTCTTGGTGTTTGCGAGTGTTCTGACCCAGATAAGCAAATGCGGTGTTGTACACCAAATATCTGAGAGCTGCTCACTCCTTTCCTGCTCCACTGTTGCCTACTATGTGTTTGTTCAACTTCCCTTCCAAGTCCGAAGCATAGTGTTCGCACTCAGAGAAGAGCTTTAATTTGTTGATATTAATTCTTCTGGTAGCCATTTTGCCCTGGGGGAGGTGCTTTTGATGGATGCAAATACTTAGCTTGGAAAGGATGTCTATAATCAGTCCAGCACTCTGCCCCACATTGTCTTTGTCACTCTCACATCTTGTCTGTCTCTTTTCCTTACAATCACATAATCTGTTAGATGCCAGTGTTTGCTGTGAGGGTGCATCCATGAAGTTTTATTGCTTTTAGGTAAACAGAAGACAGTGTTGGTAATGAGAAGGTCATGCAATGCACTAGTCTTCAGCAGTAAATGATCATTGCCATTGCTGTTTCCAACTCCATTCCTCCCTAGGACTCCCTACAAAGTCTGGTGTTCTGAGCCAACTATAACATTAAAGTCACCAAAAAATATAAGATTGTCCTCTTTTGGCATCTTCTCAATAAGGGTCTCTAGGTCTTTATAAAATTTTTCTTTGACTTCATCAGGGTTTGACATGGTGGGAGTATATGCACTGATGATGGTGGCATGATGCTTTCCTGAGAGTGGCAATCACATTGTCATGAGCCTGTCAGTCACTCCTTTTGGCATACTAGGACTTTGATTTGATGAGTTTTGATTGCAAAACCCATGCCAGCTTCGCTGTGTTCCCCTTCACTGTGCCCACTCCAGAAAAAGGTGTATCTAGCTCCAACTTCAGTAAGCTGGCCTTCATTTGACAACCTTGTTTCACTCAAGACTGCTATTTGGATGGGATGCTGTTTAGTTTTCTTCCAACAAGAGCAGTTCTTCTTTCAAGTCTACTGGATTTTCTGTTGTCTATTACTATGCGCATGTTCCATGTGCCAATACTGAGTGGAATCTTCTTTGCAGATATTTTTGGAAATTTTTTTGTGTTTCGACCACATAGTGGGATTCCCTGCCTGCTGTGGTAATCAGGCCAGGGTTGGATAAGCAGGCAGTGTTTAGGGCACCTTTTGTAGCCCCCTTCTTCACACGAGGAGGTGAGCAGTGTGATCCTTTAAAGGCTGCTCAGACACCCAGGGTGCTGCTGGCTCCCACTATTGCTTCCAGTGAGAAACCACCCTATGGCCTGGGCCTCCTGTGTGCAGGGTTCTGACTACAGCTCCCAGTAAATCCACACCTGCTGCTTCATCACTTGCCTGTTGCCACAGCACTTTGAGTCATAATAGTGAAATGGCATGGGTGATGTTTTTTATTCATGGGTAAATTGGATTTAAGTGAGGTGGAATTGCATGAAGTCGTCAACCTCACTCTCTCCTCTAGAGTCATCATAGTCCAGTGGCATGACAGAGTAAAGATGGCTGGTGATGGCTCAGGATGCAGTGTATGACCTAGGCGTCTTAGGTGTCTAACCAAGCTCTAGATGCTCCACATCACTTGCTTCATCTGCCTTCATGGATGTTGGAACAAATTGGTCTCATCCACTTACTCCAGCAGATGAAGTCTTAAGATGCTTGGGTAGACACTCTCCTAACTCACCAATGGATTTGAGAACCCTTGGTTACCCCTAATCTTATTTGGCCAGTCTGTCGAAATGTTTTACTGGGGTCTGGCCTCTGCTCATGCTGTAGCTTCTTGGAGCCACAGGTGAGAATTAGGCAGAATAGGTGGACACCAAAGGTAGAAAGAGCTGCAAAAATGGCTCGGCAGCCATCACACCAAAGGTACTGGTCCTTCCTGAGCACACCCTACACTCCTGCTAGCACGTAGGTGTGACAGAAACACATAACATAGTCAGTGCTATGGATGGATAACTATGCATTGTGGCAAGGTAAGGTCAATGTGTATCTTCAAAAATAAAGAGGAGATGAGTGAATAGAGAATTCAGTTGTGTATTTGGGAACCAAAGAGAGGAGAAAAGTGACCTTAAAAAACTACCTGGAAGAGTTACCTAGGTGGCCAGGTGAACATTACTGTTAATGACAAATTTAGAACAATTTTACTATCTTCCTGGGCAGATCTTTTCTGATCAAATTTGTGCCTGTTGTACTTTATTCATAATCTATTTTAACATCTGAAAAAAATTCAATCATATACTTAAAGCTATTTTAGTGACTAAACAGAACCTTCTGGATCTTGGATCTATATAAGGGACTGGGTTCCACAAAAAATAAATTTAATGACAATATAAATACATGTGTAAATTGCATATATTTTTATTTTTATATAGTTTCATTTTATTAATACTTCAATTTGTGATTGTACTTTCCACTTATATTAATCACTTGGAATGCCCGAATTTCTTCAAAGTGCAGTCCAAGCATTTCTTTCCACAAAAAAGTCTTTTCTCACCCCAACTCTACCCCTCCTACAAGTTGGTAGCATTTCGTCCCACTTGAAATTATTTTCAGTACATTGGAATATTATTTTGTATTTGCTTATCAGGTTACATTTTGTATCATCTGTGAGGAATGAAAACTCTTTAAGGACCGGAATTGTCATTTTTGTCTTCTCTTGTAATTTTTTGTTTTTATTTTAGTTCTAGATCCTGGAGGAGAGCCTTCCTCATTGCAAATATTTAGTGAAAACTTGTTGAATTGATGATCTTGTCTCAATGTAGAATACATCAGAAGTACTAAATAGCAATAAGCAGGTACAAATGCTGTAGGCACTTAGAATTTCACTGACTTGTTAGCTGCTGCTAATTGCTTACAAGTTTGTGATTAAGGAATCATTATAAACATAACTCAAAAACCTCTGTTGAGTCTTGTCAAGATAAAATCCCAGAAAATGAGGTCAGATAATGGCAATAGAACTTCAAAATATTAACAGTCAATATATGCCTCCAAAATCACAAACTGCTACATCTCACAATTGCAAAATATCATTGAATTACCTATTTATGCTTTTCTATAGAGATAGTGACAACATTTATAGAAGATATGTGGAAACTTTTGCATAAAAGTCATGTATGGAATCAGAAATTAAATAAAAAGGATCTAAATACAGTGCAACGTGAATTTATGTGTCTGGTAGTAATTTATTATCCTAAGAGTCTGTTTCCAATTTTCAGTGTACTTTACAATGACCGATTTAGCACTTTAAGAGATGTTTACATTTTCCCCATAGATGTTCTCCTTATTTTTTTTCTCTAACATCTTTAACAAATGTGAAATCAACAATTAAGAAGGATATCCTCCATCTAGGAATACAAATAAAGTATTTTTTTTCCTCAGCTACATTATGATTTACTTTATATACTGGCTAGGGAGAAAAAGACAAGGTCTGATCTAAAACTTTGCCTTTGTTTGCAAAAATTAGTCTAATTTTCATTTTCTACTACTTTTAATGTCACATTATTTAATTTGTATTTGTTTGGTCCAGTTCCCAACTCTTCCCAGGAGATTATACACTACTTGAAGACATAGACCATATCTACATGTCCTGCAAAAATCCGTGCATATAACAGATATTCAGTATGAGTTTTTTGAGCTGAATTGTTCAATTGACAACTTAGAATATGCTACTGTCTTTCAGGTATTCCATACAGGGAGAGAATTGAAAACAAGTTCTGACCTCATTTTATCTTTCTTTCCTGAAAAGATGTCATTAAATTTCTTGATGAACTACTATGATTCCATAATAGTAAATCTGAAAAGTTTTCAACAATCTATTAAGCTTGCAAAAATACTGGTCTCTCTGCTGATAGTTGCAAATTTAGATAGATGTTTCTAGCTTTAATATGTATTCTTCCATTGATATTTAACCATTCTAATTCTTGCTCAAAACATGGAATTTCAAGGCAGAAGAACTGAATTTGAATCTAACTCTGCTACTTGTTAGCTACTGAATCCCTGGTAACTTCCTTCATTTCTCGTTGACTCCATTTACTTTCCTGTAAAAAAGAAAAGTTTGGAATCAGTGACCTTTATATTTTGTTCTAGTTTTAAGCATTAACTGAATTAAATCATATTTCTCTAGATAAGATAGATTATACACACTTAACTCTGTCTCTATTTCTATATCTGTATTCATGTAATCACCCCCGTTAAACTATACATTCCTTGAGGACAGGAAGTGTCTTTTGCTCCTTATTGTTTCCCCAAGGCTTAACATGCTGCTTGGCACTTTAATGCTAGTCATTTTTCAATTGCATCTGACTTCATGAAATCATTTGTTGTTTTCTTAGCAAAGCTGCTTGTACGGCTTGTCATTTCCTTCTCTAACTTGTTTTTATAGATGAGGAATTAAAGCTAACAAGGTTAAGTGATTTCTTTAAATTCACAAAGCTAGTAAGTCCCTGAGGCCAAATTTGAATTCAGGAAGATGAGTGTTCCTAATTTCAGGTCTGGCATATCCATCATACCACTTAGCTAACTCTATGGCCTAAAAAATGTTTTTAATAAATGTTCATTGGGGCGGAGCCAAGATGGCGAAGTGAAAGCAACGACTCACCCAAGCTCCTGGAAAAACTCCTCTGGATATCTCTGGGGGGAGAGTCTGACCAGACTTTGGAGGTATAGAATCCAGTGGGTGACAGACTTTGACGGATTCGGAGCCCAGGTTAGACTGGAGGGTCCACAGGAGGGATCTGTTCCGCAGGGGTAAGACCCCAGCGCACAGCGCAGCGCAGTCGGCGCGACAGGGCAGAGGGGACTTGAGGGGCCCGAGACTGGCGCACGAGACCAGCGGAGCAGGAGATAAGCCAGGCCGAGCCGATGAGAGCCGCTGAGCGCTAGATATCAGCACAGCAGCCCTTAAAACCTTCAGCCTGAAGACTGGACTTTGGTGGGTCAGCTACTTGAACTTCCAGGAGTTGGGATGGCGGAGTGATCAGTAAGTGCTCAATCCTCCCCTCTGATGACCGTGAGGGAACCATAAAATTCCTCCCCAGATTAATCCTGGATCAGCGGGAACAGTAGAAGGGGGCGGGTGGTCTCACAACACCAGAGGCTGGAAAAGTGGCAAGGGGGGATTCTTCCTACTGTGGAGGAGGCGATCTGGAGGGACAGACGACCCAGGGCAGAGAAAATTTGCACTGAGACCCAGGCAAGCCTCAGAGCCGGGAGACAAGCCCCAGGAGGGGCGGAAACACACATTAACTTCTAAGCGTACTCCAGCCCTCCAGGGGAAAAGGGAAGACAATAGGCAAGCTGAGATCACCATCCCCTGACCTTGCCTTTGCCTCAAGTCAGCTGAGGAGATCTCCTGAGACCAGACCACCCCTCCCACACACCTAACAAGGTAACCCCAGGGTTGATCTGGGAAACAACAACAACAACAACAACAACAACAACAAAAGCCTGCTTTCAGCCTAGACACACAGCACCCCAACTTAAAAGATCTGTATCTTCTGACTGAAAGAACCAAAAGCTACAACACTCAGTCAACATCATGAATCGGAAAAAGCAGACGAAAAGTGAAAAAATCATAGAATCTTTCTATGGGGATAAGGACCAAAACACAAACACCAAAGAGGTCAGAGCTGAGACTGTACTTCCATCTGAAACCTCAGATGGGTCTATGAATTTCTCGCAAGCACAATTAGATTACCTGGAAAGTCTGAAAAAGGATATAAAAGAAAAACTGGCTAATGATTTTAAAATTATAAAAAAAGAATTCACTGATGAGAACATCACTCAGAAAAAGAAAATTGAAGAAATAGAAAAGGAAGTTCAAAAATTAACTGGAGAGAATAACTACCTAAAAGGAAGAGTTAATCAAACGGAAAAGGAAACACAAAACCTAATTGGGAAAATTGAACAGATGGAAAAGGAAACCCAAAACCTAACTGGGAAAACTGGTCTAATGGAAAAAGAAATACAAAAATTAAATGGAGAAAATAGCTCCTTAAAGGGAAAAATTGGTCAGATGGAAAAGGAAATGCAAAAGCTAACGGAAGAAAACAATACGATGAAGATTAGAATTGGGCAATTAGAAACTAATGACTCAATGAGGCAACAAGAATCAGTCAAACAAAATCTAAAGAATGAAAAGATAGAAGAAAATGTAAAATATTTAATTGGAAAAACAACTGACCTGGAAAATAGATCCAGGAGAGAAAATTTAAGAATTATTGGCCTGCCAGAAACCCATGATGAAGAAAAGAGTCTGGACAACATCTTTCAGGAAATCATCCAAGAAAACTGCCCAGAAGTACTAGACTCAGAGGGCAAAATAGTCATCGAAAGAATCCACCGTTCCCCTCCCGAAAGGGATCCCAAACTCAAAACCCCAAGAAATATAGTTGCCAAATTCCAGAGCTATCAAGTGAAGGAGAAAATACAACAAGCAGCCAGAAAGAAACAATTCAAATAGGAAGGACACACAGTCAGGATCACACAGGACCTTGCAGCTTCTACATTAAAAGATCGAAAGAACTGGAACTCAATATTCCGTAAGGCAAAGGAGTTGGGACTTCAACCAAGGATCAACTACCAAGCAAAGTTCAGCATAACATTTCAGGCAAGGAGAAAGTCATTCAACGAAATAAGGGATTTCCAGAGCTTCCTGACCAAAACACCAGAACTCGATAGACAATTTGATCTTCAAATGCAGGTCTCCAGAGAATCATAAAAAGGTAAACAGAGGGGAAAAAACAAAAACAAAAACTTGCTACTCAATTAGGGCAAACTGTTTACCTCCCTATAAGGGAAGACGATACCTATTAATCTTGAGAACTGTGCAGCTATTATGATAAAAGGGATATATGTAGAGGGAACGGGCATAAAGTAAATGATGTCATGTCAAAAATATGATTTAAGTATGAGAAGGGAATGTAATAGGAGGTGTGGAAAGGGGGAAGCAGAAAATGGCAAATTATATCACAGGAAGAAGTACAAAACTATAGTAGAGGGAAGGAGGGGAGGGAGACAAGCATTGTTTGAGAGGTACTCTCCTCTGATTTGTTCAAAGGAGGGAACAATAATCTTAAGTAGATAATCCTAACTAGCTCTATAGGTAGTAGGAGGGGAAGGGGGAAGAAAGGGGAGGGTGGCTAAAAGGGAGGAAAGAAGCAATAAGAGTAAAGGGGAGTAAAAGGGAGGGGGGCTAAAAGAAGGAGGGGAAGGCTGCAGGAGGAGGGGGAGAAAAGTGAATACTATTGAGGAGGGGAAGGGAGACGGGAGAGCTAAAAGCACAAATGGTGGGAAAGAGGTTGGAGGGAAATACACAGATTGTAATCATAACTGTGAATGTGAATGGAATGAACTCTCCCATAAAACGAAGACAGATAGCAGAATGGATTAAAAGCCATAATCCAACAATATGCTGCTTACAAGAAACACATTTGAAACGGGGGGATACACATAGGATAAAGGCCAAAGGATGGAGCAGAATATATTGTGCTTCAGCTCATGTAAGAAAGGCAGGAGTAGCAATCCTAATCTCAGACAAAGCGAAAGCAGAAATAGATCTAATCAAAAGGGATGAGGATGGAAACTATATCCTGCTAAAAGGCACCATAGACAATGAAGCAATATCATTACTAAACATGTATGCTCCAAGCGGTAAACCATCCAGATTCTTAGAGGAGAGGTTGGGGGAGTTGAAGGAAGAAATTGATAGCAAAACTATACTAGTGGGGGACCTCAATCTCCCCCTCTCTGAACTCGATAAATCCAACCTCAAAATAAACAAAAAAGAGGTTAAGGAGGTAAATAAAACTCTGGATAAGGTAGATATGAGAGATCTTTGGAGAAAATTAAATGGGAATAGAAAGGAATATACCTTTTTCTCAGCGGTACATGGAACATTTAGAAAAATTGACCATGTACTAGGACATAAAAATCTCACAATCCAGTGCAGAAAGGTAGAGATAATCAATGCATCCTTTTCAGATCATAATGCATTAAAATTACATGTAATAAAAGGCCATGGAAAGAGAAACCAAAAATCAATTGGAAACTAAATAATCTAATTCTAAAGAAGGATTGGGTTGAAGAAGAAATCATAGAAACAATCAACAATTTCATTCAAGACAATGACAATAGTGAGACAACATACCAAAACTTACGGGACACTGCAAAAGCAGTTATTAGGGGAAATTTTATATCTCTGAATGCTTACATAAATAAAATAGAGAAAGAGGAGATCAATGACTTGGGCTTGCAGTTGAAAAAGCTAGAAAAAGAACAAATTGAAAATCCCCAAGTAAATACCAAATTAGAAATACTGAAAACCAAAGGAGAGATTAATAAAATTGAAATTAAGAAAACTATTGAATTAATAAATAAAACCAATTGTTGGTTTTATGAAAAAACTAATAAAATTGATAAACCTTTGGTCAATCTGATTAAAAAAAAGAAAGAAGAAAACCAAATTACTAATATTAAAAATGAAAGGGGTGAACTCACCTCCAATGAGGAGGAAATTAAAACAATAATTAGAAACTACTTTGCCCAACTTTATGCCCACAAATTCGATAATCTAAATGAGATGGATGAATATTTTAAAAAATACAAATTGCTCAGATTAACAGAAGAGGAAGTTGAATACTTAAACAACCCCATCTCAGAAAAAGAAATTGAACAAGCCATCAATGAACTCCCTAGGAAAAAATCTCCAGGGCCAGATGGTTTCACAAGTGAATTCTATCAAACATTTAAAGAACAGTTAATTCCAATACTACATACACTATTTTTGAAAATCGGGGAACAAGGAGTCCTCCTAAATTCTTTCTATGATACAAGTATGGTTTTGATACCCAAACCAGGAAGAGACAAAACAGAGAAAAAAAATTATAGACCAATTTACCTAATGAATATAGATGCAAAAATTTTAAATAAGATTTTAGCAAAACGAATGCAGCATCTTATCACGAGATTAATACATTATGATCAGGTAGGATTCATACCAGGATTACAGGGCTGGTTCAATATTAGGAAAACTATTAGCATTATCCATCACATGAACAACAAAGCTAACAAAAACCACATGATTATCTCAATAGATGCAGGAAAAGCTTTTGACAAAATACACCATCCATTCCTACTAAAAACATTGGAGAACGTAGGAAAAAAGGGAACTTTCCATAAAATAATAAGCAGTATCTATCTAAAACCTTCAGCAAGCATTATATGCAATGGGGATAAGCTAGATGCATTCCCAATAAGATCAGGGGTGAAACAAGGTTGTCCATTATCACCACTATTATTCAATATGGTACTAGAAATGTTAGCTGTAGCAATTAAGCAAGATAAAGATATTCAAGGAATAAGAATAGCCAAAGAAGAAACTAAGTTATCACTCTTTGCAGATGATATGATGATTTACCTAGAGAATCCCAGAGATTCATGTAAAAAACTACTTGAAATAATAAACAACTTTGGCAAAGTTGCAGGTTACAAAATAAACCCACACAAATCTTCTGCATTCCTATATATTAGCAACAAAGTACAACAGCAAGAGATAGAAAGAGAAATCTCATATAAAGCTAGGGTAGACAGTATAAAATACTTAGGAGTCTACCTGCCAAAACAAACCCAGGGATTATATGAACACAATTACAAGACACTTTTTTCACAAATAAAGTCAGATTTAAGTAAGTGGAAAAACATTAGTTGCTCATGGATAGGCCGTGCTAATATAATAAAAATGACAATTCTACCCAAATTAATATACTTATTTAGTGCCATACCAATTAAACTATCAGACAATTACTTTCTAGAGCTGGATAAAATAATATCCAAATTCATTTGGAAAAACAAAAGGTCCAGAATATCAAAGGGACTAATGAAAAGAAATGCTTGGGAAGGTGGCCTAGCGCTACCAGACCTCAAACTGTACTATTAAGTAGCAATAATTAAAACCACTTGGTATTGGCTAAGAAACAGAGAGGTAGACAAGTGAAATAGACTTGGCACTCAAGATGCAGTGGGCAAGCAATATAGCAACCTTCTGTTTGATAAACCCAAGGACCCCAGCTTCTGGGATAAGAACTCATTGTTCGACAAAAATTGCTGGAAAAACTGGATAACAGTGTGGCGGAAATTAGGCATAGACCCATACCTGACACTGTACACAAGAATAAAGTCCAAATGGGTACATGATTTAGGTATAAAGATTGATACCATGAATAAACTGGAGAAGCAAGGAATAGTGTATTTATGAGATCTATGGAGAATGGAAGAATTCTTTACTAAAGGAGAGATAGAAAGCATTGTGAAATGCAAAATGGATAACTTTGATTACATTAAACTGAGAAGTTTTTGCACAACCAAACCCAATGCAACCAAAATCCGGAGGGATGTAGTAAATTGGGAAAGAATTTTTACAGCTAAGCTCGGGGATAAAGGCCTCATTTCTAAAATTTATAGAGAACTGACCCAAATGTATAATCATACAAGTCATTCCCCAATAGATAAATGTTCAAAGGATATGAACAGGCAATTTTCAGAAGAAGAAATTAAAGCTATCTATAATCACATGAAAAAATGCTCTAAATCACTATTGGTTAGAGAGATGCAAATCAAAACAACTCTGGGGTACCACATCACACCTATAAGATTGGCAAACATGACAGAACAAGAAAATGATGAATGCTGGAGAGGATGTGGGAGAGTTGGAACACTAATTCATTGTTGGTGGAGCTGCAAGCGCATCCAACCATTCTGGAGAGCAATTTGGAACTATGCCCAAAGGGCTACAAAAATGTGCATACCCTTTGACCCAGCAATATTGCTACTACGACTGTATCCCCAAGAGATCATAAAAATGGGAAAGGGTCCCACATGTACAAAAATATTTATAGCAGCACTCTATGTAGTTGCCAAAAACTGGAAGTCAGGGGGATGTCCATCAATTGGGGAATGGCTGAATAAATTATGGTATATGAATGTAATGGAGTACTATTGTGCCATAAGAAATGATGAACAAGAAGACTTCAGAGAAGCCTGGAAGGACTTATATGACCTGATGCTGGGTGAAAGAAGCAGAACCAGGAGAGCTTTATGCACAGCAATGACCACAGTGTGTGAGAGTTTTTTCTGGTAGACTTAGATTTTTGTAATAACACAAGAACTTCTTACAAAAAAAAAAAAAATCCCAATTGTGGTTCTCAAGGCAAAATGCCTTCCACACTCAGAGAGAGAAATATGGAAGTCACTCACATAATGTAACAGATCATGTTTGTGTATGTGTATGTATTTGTGTATCATGTTCTGATTTGTTATACGATTTCTTTCATTTATCTTAGTCTGACTACATAGCATGACTATAGTGAAAATATACTCAATAGGAAAGTATATGTAGAATCTATACAGAATTGTATGCAGTCGTGGGGAGGGAGGGGGGAGTGGGGAGTAGGTGGGGGGGATAAAATCACAATTGTATGGCAGTGATTGTTAAACATTAAAAATAAAATAAATGTTGATTGATTTATGCTAATTTCTTAGAATAGAATATTTAAGTAAAAGGATGAGAACCAGATTTGAGTTCCAAATCTGACACCAACTAGCTGTATGACCACAAATACGACATTTAACTTCTTTATCCTTCAAATTTTCTTATCTACAAAATATGCTAAATGATCCTTATTTAATGATATATCTACTTCTTCTTATGAGAAAAGCAGCATATAAACATGAATTACAATGTTACATGCAATTAAAAGTCAGTTTTACATTTTAGACAAGAGACCTCTCTTGAATAGAATAACCTCAGTTTGAATATATAATTTGTAAGTTCTTTAACAGTATAAATTGCTCAGGTGCACTGGACCTCAGTTATCCTACCTGTAAAATGTGACAATTATATTCAATCATCATTAAAGTTCCTTGCAATTTCAGATATTATGATATACCAGATGCATATCTAGTATACCATAATTTTAAAGGAGCTAATGTTCTTTCTAGCAAAAATAGAAATTCATGCCTTTTGTCTCCTCCTAATAAGAAGTCCTGTGGATTTTCTATACCCAGTGTTCCAGGTGATAATGGGATGAAACTCCAAAAGTTATCTATGGTGAAGGGGTAAATTAACAGCTCTTGGTTTTAGGAAGTTATTTTTCCCCTTTGTGGAGACTTACACAAGTTCCCCTAGGTAATCGAAGTTTTCCAGAAGTTCAAAGTTCATAAAATCATCATTGGATCAATGGATGGACAGAGGAGGAGAAAAAAATGAGCTTTTCAGAGTCTTTGACTAAAGAATGGTATGCCACTTGATTGAATTGATGATACAAATAAGTGACGAAAATAACTTTCTGTGTATGGTTAAATCTATAGATGTACATGTTTTTTAAACGAATCACAAGATATTTCCTATGTTGCTCATTTGTCTTTATCTTGATGCCAAAATACTTAATACTCCCAAATTAATTAAGCACTTGTTAACACTTAATTTACAACTTTAATTGATCAAGCAATTCAGTGAAGTCTGAACCTTCTGAGTTTCAATTTTTGGGGATGTGAACCTCCATCCATAAATCATCAGTGGTCTCATATGTGCTGTGAATGTTTTCAATGTATTGCATTTCTTGTATACATTATAAATAGTTCCCTACAATTTCATCACGAATGTCCAACGGTAGATGTCCATATGTATATTCTACTTTGGTTAACACTAAATATGTGACTTCTGGATTTCTACAATATTGTAGTGTACATTTGAAGAGAAACTGGTGTTCTGCATAATTTCCAGAAACTGAAATTTTCTAGGAAAAAAAAAGAATATTTTATCTGCTAAAACTCCTGGAAACATTTTGCTAGCTTTTAAAATCAGGAATGTTTTGGGGGAAACCTTATTATGTGGAGAGGATGATTCATAATACTATATGAGGGTTTTGCTTGTTACTAATTGTTAACTCTTCCACTCTATTTAAGTGGAGGTAGAGAAAATTTGAATGACCTTAGAAATGAAGAATCCTTGGAATTTTGGAGAGAGAGAAGGATATAAACTGATTGTGAAAGGGCCTAAGTTGGTAAATGACAATTCACAGAAGCCTCTGACACGAAGTCAGATAGAAATTTGGCTGAAACCTTATCCGTGTTCAGATAATGGGGTTCAAAGATAGATTAAGTATCTTCGTGTTATACTTTGTTGATTGGCTAAAGGTTGTTTGTTTCCAAAGAGAATGATCCCTTGAGGGGAAGACATCTCCTGGAAAAAAAAAAAAGGCTATGGTAAGTAAGACTGTGCAAATTGTCAAATACTTTCTTTTTGTTGTGAAAGAATAAAAATAACTGAATACATACATATCTATCTACATACATACATATATACATATATGTGTGTATAATAGGTTTCTTCTCCTTCATTCACTGATCTTCATTAAAAACTTTGAAATTTAAGCCCTAGTTTCTGAGGAAGAAAGAGAGTTGGTAGAACCCACTTTTCTTATTATGGAAAAGGAATACAAATCTTTTCATAAACTGTACTGAAGCCAGAAAGTAAAAGGACAAAGATTAGATATAACAATATGCCGTATGGAGCAGCACCTAGTTAACGCATGAGACCATTGGAGCATCAACAATCAACAATTAACATTAAACTCATGGAGCACTACCCAGATGAAACTACCATGTATAGTAGAAACTATCCATGACATGAGACCAGTAGGGAGTCGGCCCATCAGGAGCCATACAATGATGTCCGTTAGAAGAAGTAGTTGGCCTTGAAATATTAGATGAGAAATATGCATATTTCCATGGTAAACATCTTCCCTTTTTGAATAACTCTTTCACATTTGCTTTCATCATGCAAATTCCTTATGTAAATTGACTTCAGTACATGTATTTACTACAGATGCTTCCAGAGAGTGTTTCTAGGTGACACATGATTCTTACATATGCCTTTCTATGTTCATACATGATAACATGTTTCTTACTTGCACATACAATGATTATATGTATTTTTGTGTGTTCCCCACATATATGACATAGCTGCATATCTTGCCTACATTTGTGCGTTTTCTCCAAAGATGTAATCATTGTTGTTGTTCAATTGTTTAGTCATCTTGAGCCCATGGACCATAATGTCCAATTGTTTCCTTGGCAAAGACATTGGAGTGGTTTGCCATTTCCTTCTCTAGCAGATTAGGATAATGCATATTTTTCCATAAATAAAGGGTACATATTTAGAAAGGGTTCTCTTATTTTATGGTAAAGAGTTATTATACTACTATTTTTCTTTCTATACTGTTTCAGCATAGATTTTCATTATAAGATTTTATGTATCTTTTTTTTTTTTTTTGCTTTTAACTTGCTGTTACTCAGCAGTAAAAGTAAACTCATAGATTGGGCTCATGAAGTAGGATTTTTAAATGCATGTGGACTCATCAAAAAGAGAATACCACAAATATTGACAAAATTAATATCATGCCCATAAAAACTCTTATCATAATATATTTGATATATATTCTACATTTATAATGCCTAATTCTATTAGTATATTTTGATGGAAATATGTGGGAGGAAAAGATAAATGCAAGATGACCAATTCACAAAATGATTTTATCCTGGCAATTTTCTTAATGAAATTTGTCTTTTGATAGGTCTCTGATGCTTTTGTATTTCTGGCTTTCCTTTTCTGCATATTCAGATTAAATGAATTTGTATTGCTTTTTCGTAGAGTGGAGGAACGAAAAATACTGAAAATATTCAGTGCATAGTCCTGGTTGAATAAAATCTCTAGTTGGCATTTCAAGAAAAGAGCAACATGGCTAATATTATTGATTTCCAATCTAGAAGTATATATGATATTATATGATTCACATGAGACTATGTATGTCTTTTCTTTCTTAATAAGAGAAAAAAATAAAAATAGAAGTCTATTTTTGTATTGAGTAATTTTAGCTTCTTAAACAGTAGCTCTCAAAAAAATCTCATTGTTTTAAAAAATAAAATTTTAAATTTTGTTAGTGTTAGGATTTTTACTTTAACTGGTAAGATTTTATGAAATTCTGTAGCTTCTATGAATTGTACCTAAAATTCATTAAAATATATAGTTTTTTATTCTTTCCCCCATTAACTATTAGAGTGTGATCATGTCCAAAGCAAAATATTTGGAAAAGGGGAAGTTCATTATTCCTTACTAAACCAGATAGATGCAAGGAGAAAAAAAAAATCCCCATTTCAGAAACAAAGAAAAAAGCAAGTCACCATCTAATGCATCCTACATTTTTTTTTGTCTGTGAAACTTTTAATGCACACAAACGCTCACACACAGACTCACACATACACGCACACACAAAACAAACAACAACAACCACGAAAAAAATGCTTTTCCAGCTTAATGAATGGCCTTCTCCAACCACTTACACTAGATTGTTCAGTTACACAGACAAATAAGGAAATAAGTTATAGTTACACTTCAAAGTATTTTGGAGAAGAGAACTGTTAATGAGGTGGGGTTGAGGGTAACCTGGAGGAGATTAAGTGATCCTGTCTGTAGATATGCACAATTGGCTACATTGCCTGATTGCATTATCCACAGCTAAGGAGTACTATTATGTGATGGTTGAGCCTGGGAGCCTGGACTTCCAGTTTCCAGGGTCTGTGACCCAATTTTGACCAGTCTCTGGGTTTGGGGTACTGTCATGGCTACCTGAATTAAAATTATAATTATGTTATCAAATAATTAATGAAAACACTTTAGGCAGAGCCAAGATAGTGGAGTAGAAGCAGGAAACTGGTATACCTCTTCCCCAGACCCCTCAAAAAACCTGTAAAAATCATCCTCAACAAATTCTGGAGCAGAAGAAGCCAGAGAATGATGAATTTCCAACCCAAGACCATCTTAAAAGTCAATGGGAAGAGGGGGGCGGAGCCAAGATGGCGAAGTAGAAAGACGCACATACACATAGCTCCGAACACACAAACCACAGAACGGCTAGAGGGGACCAAGCCAGGGCGAATTCTGCACCCAGAGACCACGGAGTATTGGAGCGAGGGAGATTACTGCTCCAGAGAGACCTGCTGACCTCTCGCGGGGGACCTTCGCGCCACGGACTGGGCGCCCGGACGGGGAGCGGAGTGCGGCCCTGCCGCGGCCGCGACACTGAGGGGAGGAGATCCGAGAGGGCTACAGGGACGGGATCTCCAGCGGCCACGCGGGTCCCCCCACCCACAGAGGGAACTGCAAACCTCTTGCAAAAGGTCCGCTGCACTGCAGACGCGGAGCCCAGCCCGGACATGCGGCGGTGGAGGCCACAGCCCCTACAGGCACAGATCTGAGAGGGCTCCGGAGGCAGGATCTTCAGCGGCAGCACGGGCCCCCCCACCAACAGGTGACTGACAGGGGTGGGTGTGAGAGTCTCTTTGGCGGGTAGAGAGGGGAGTGGGGTGCCCCCAAGGCTCGGGCCCCCCAGGAGGTGGAGGCTGAGAGGCGGCTGCGGACGGGGGCTCCCCAAACGAGCAGGAGCCTGGATCCATTGTGGAAGGTCTGTGCATAAACCCCCAGAGGGAACTTTGCCTGAAAGGCGGCCCTGCCCCTGACCACCTGAACTTAATTCTCACACTGAATAGCAGCCCTGCCCCCACCAAAAATCCTAAGGCAGTAAGCAGCATTTGAATCTCAGTCCCCAAACGCTGGCTGGGAGGACCAGGAGGCGAGGTGGGTGTGAGGAGAACATTCAGAGGTCAGGCCACTGGTTGGAGAAAATGCCAAGAAAAGGGAAAAGAAATAAAACTATTGAAGGGTACTTTACCGGAGAAAAGACACTTCCTTCCTTCCTTTCTGATGGGGAGGAACAATGCTTGCCATCAGGCAAAGACACAGAAATCGAGGATTCTGTGTCCCAGCCCACCCAATGGGCTCGGGCCGTGGAAGAGCTCAAGAGGAATTTTGAAAATCAAGTTAGAGAGGTGGAGGAAAGACTGGGCAGGGAAATGAGAGGGATGAGGGAGAAGCATGAAAATCAGATCAGCTCCCTGCTAAAGGCGAACCAAAAAAATCTTGAAGAAATTGGCACCTTGAGAAGTAGCCTGACTCAGCTGGCAAGGGAGGTGCAAGGGGCCAATGAGGAGAAGAATGCTTTCAAAAGCAGAATTAACCAAATGGAAAAGGAGATTCAAAAGCTTAATGAAGAAAATAGATCTTTCAAAACTGGAATGGTACGGATGGACGCTAAGGACTTTTCCAGAAAGACAGATATCTCAGAACATACCGCGCAGATTCGAAAAATGGAAGATAATGTGAAATATCTTATTGGAAAAACAACTGACCTGGAAAATAGATTCAGGAGAGACAATGTAAAAATTCTGGGACTACCTGAAAACCATGATCAAAACAAGAGCCTAGACATCATCTTCCATGAAATTATCAAGGAAAATTGCCCTGAGATTCTAGAACCAGAAGGCAAAATAAATATTCAAGGAATCCGCAGAACACCGCATGAAAGAGATCCAAAAAAGAGAAACTCCTAGGAGCATTGTGGCCAAATTCCAGAATTCCCAGGTGAAAGAGAAAATATGGCAAGCAGCTAGAAACAAACAATTCAAGTATTGTGGAAATACAATCAGGATAGCACAAGATCTGGCACCCTCTACATTGAGGGATAGAAGGTAATGGAATAGGATATTCCAGAAGTCAAAGGAACCAGGACTGAAGCCAAGAATCACCTACCCATCAAAACTGAGTATAATACTTCAGGAGAAAAAATGGTCTTTCAATGAAATAGAAGACTTTCAAATCTTCCTGATGAAAAGACCAGAGCTGGAAAGAAAATTTGACTTTCTAACACAAGAATGAAGAGAACCATGAAAAGGCGAACAGCAAAGAGAAATCATAAGGGACTTACTAAAATTGAACTGTTTACATTCCTACATGGAAAGACAATATTTATAACTCTTGAAACATTTCAGTATCTGGGCACTGGGTGGGAGTACACACACACACACATGCACACACACACACATACATAGAGACAGAGTGCACAGAGTGAATTGAAGAGGATGGGATCATATATTAAAAAAAAATGAAATCAAGCAGTGAGAGAGAAATATTGGGAGGAGAAAGGGAGAAGTTATATGGGGCAGGTTATGTCTCGTAGAAGAGGCAAGCAAAGGACTTATTAGTGGTGGGATAAAGAGGGGAGGCAAGAGAAAAACATGAGGTCTACTCTCATCACATTCCACTGAAGGAAAGAATATAATGCACACTCATTTTGGTAGGAAAACCTGTCTCATAATACAGGAGAGTGGGGGACAGGGGCACAAGCAGGGTGGGGGGGAGGATGGAGGGGAGGGCATGGGGAGGAGAATGCAATACGAGGTCGACACTCATGGGGAGGGAAAGGACCATAAGAAAATAGAAGTAAAGGGGGACAGGATAGGATGGAGGGAAATATAATTAGTCCTGTACAACACAACTAGTATGGAAATCATTTGCTAAACTAAACAGATATGGCCTATATTGAATTGTCTGTCTTTCAAGGGGAAGGGGTGGAGAGGGAGGGAGCTAAGGAGGTTAGAACTCAAAGTGTTAGGACCAAATGTAATGTTCTTACCACTGGGTAACAATAAATACAGGTTAAGGGGTCAAGAAAGCTATCTGGTCCTACAGGACAAAAGCGAAGACGGAGACAAGGGCAGGGAGGGAGGATAGAGGAGAGAGCAGATAGGTCACAGGGGCAATTAGAAAGCTCGGGTTTGGGGGGGAGGAGGGGATAAAAGGGGAGAAAATTTGTAACCCAAAATTGTGTGAAAATAAATGTTAAAAATTAGTTTAAAAAAAAAAGTCAATGGGAAGAGTCTAGCATGTGCCAAACTGGGAACACAGCACAGTGTGGCATAGGACAATGGGAGGGACCAAGCTAAATCAGGTCTAAGGCTGCTGCAATTTCCAGACTTCTCAATCTACAAAAGCCAAAGACAACTTTGAACGTTAGTGGGAAGGGTCTCTCAATGGCTGAGAGAGGAGACAGGTCTGCTCCCAGCCCCTGATCCAACCTAGGACACAGCCCTAGAACCAGCCCCAAGGCAGTGGCAGGCAATGCTGAACCTGAGGCTGCTTCTGCTATGTATGTGTGTATGAATATATGTATATATTTGTGTATATGTGTATGCATATGTATATATGTATGTATGTAGGGGGGGAAGAGGGAACAGAATGAGCTGAATATGAAGAGATGTTATCTAAAAAATGAAAAGTAAGTATTGAGAGGAATGTACCAGGAGAAAAAAGGGAGAGTAAGAATGCAATAAATCTTCTCACATAAAAGCAACAAGGGCCTTTTGCAATGGAGAGGAAGAAGGGGAAGGTGTGAGGGAATAAGTGAGGCTTCCTTTCAACAGATTCAGCTTCAGGAGGGAATAACATACACACTCAATTGGGTATGGAAGCTTTTCTCACCTTCTAGGAAAGAAGGGGTGAAGGGGATAAGAGAGAGTAGATGATAGAGGGGATGACAGACTGGGGGAAGGGATAATCAGAAGCAAACGCTTTGGTAGAAGGACAGGTAAATGAGAGAATAGAATAGATGGAGGGTTGGATAGGATAGAGAAAAGTATAGTTAGTCTCTCAGAACACGACTGTAATGGAAGTGTTTTGCATATGTCCAGCCTATATTGAATTGTTTGCCTTCACAATGAGCCTGGGTGGGGAGGGGGAAGGGAGGGTATGTGGAACTCAAAACCTTAAAAAGGAATGTTAAATATATTTGCATGCAACTGGGAAATTAAATATATAGGCAATGGAGAATAGAAATCTGTCTTGCCCTGCAGAAAAATAGAAGGGAAAGGGATGACGGGGGAGGGAGACCCTTGATAGAATGGAGGAAAGGGTAATTGGAACACATGCTGTCCTGAGTTAAGTGTAGGGGGAGAAAAATTGAAATTTGAAATTTAGTGGAAGTGAATGCTGAAAACTGAAAATATATTAAAAAATACTCTTGCCATTATATAATGTTATATAAGATTCCCAAATTGTTTTTCTCGCAATAACATTGTGAGGTAAATAAGGGCAATTTTCATGAGGAAACTGAGGCTTAGAAAGATTAAACGGCTTAGCCAAACTTGCATATCTAGGAAAGAGTCAGGCAGGAGTCCAATTTTCCTGGCTCTGAGCCCAGTTGTGTTTCCACTATTAATTAATTATTCAATCCTGAAACTTTTGCTAAGTATTGACTATGAGCCAGCAACTGTGCTAGGCACTAAGGAAATAAATACAAAGAATGAAACAATCTGTACCTTCACACTTCATCCCTTAACTCTAACTAAATGTAGTAACGGATGCATTTTAGAGCAAATGTGCCTGGTGGTCAGAGAAATTACATACTTTTAGGTTCGTATGATTACACCATGTAGACAACCTCTATCTCTCTACATATACAGCTAATCAAGCTCTTGGTGCCAATAACAGTATACTTTCTGTAGTTGAGTGGCACTGTCACAACTCATTCCCTAATGACACTTTTTTAATTGGCTTACTTATTTTTGTTTATTGCTTGCCATGCCCATGTGGTCATTGAGGGCATTATCTAATTTGCATGCTACTCCACTTTGATAATAAAAATGCTATTTTAAACTATTTTTTGAAATGCAAATTAAACAGTATTGCTGACAAGTGACAAAGTAATAAAAACAATAACATAAAAATTTTAAGTAGAGTATATCATTCAATTTCTACCTAATCAGAAAGGCAGTATATTCTTTATTATTATTATCATAATCAACTTAGACTTTGGAAATACTCTGAATAACATTTTTAGAAACAGAAAGTAGGAGTAAATAAAAAAAGAACCATAACGGATATAAGATATAGTCTATGTTTTAATCAGTTTTATGTTAAATGAAATTAAATAGGATCCCCTATTTAATTCTGCCTACTGGTCACTTAAAATCGTTGTCTATTAAATTGGATAAAAGGGAATGACATGCAAAATCCAAGTGATCTTTTTACTTCTGCCCGACAAACTCATTCATTCTCCAAATACAAGAGACGCTTCTTTTTAGGTATCTCTCACAAAAATCTCTCTGGTATTTCATTATGGCTTTAAAATGTGCCTGAATACTGGAAGACTATTTCAGTGGAAGATATGCTCTTTCAGGTTCTACCAAGCTGGGGTGGCTTAAAGAATTTTTGTCCCTTCTACTTCCATTATGATGGTAGCAGAGTAGAGAAACAAGGCATTAAGAATAAGAGTTTTCAGACTAGCTGCCCTTAGTAATTTAACTTCTGGTTAATGTGTGATTTTTGTACAAGGTAATGGCTGCAAAGTTGATTCCTTATGAAAGATATCAGACCATTATGGACAGTTTCAGGAAAAATGAACTGAATAATTCAGAGAACTGAAAAATTCACAGGTAAGGGAAGAAAGTTATGAGGTTTGGGGGGACAGAAATGAAAGAGGTAGCATATGCAAGTTCATTGTGTACACAAAAAAAAACTATAAAGGTCATTTTGTTTGGCATTCAAGCCTCTTGACTTGAAGTGCACATGACAATAATTACTTCCATTTATATAATGTTTTAAAGTCTGCAAAGCCCTTTATAAAGTGTATCCCAGAAGTCTTAGTGCAGATTTGACTAATTAAAGGTAATTAAAACTTAGAGCTGCACAAAGACTTTAGAGACACTTCACATATTAACTCATGGGAGTCTCATAACTGCCTTATGAAATAGTGACCATAGTAACTCTATCTCCATTTTATAGAAAAGGAAACTAAAGTTTGGAGAGTTTAACTGATTTTCCTGTGTTTGCATAGCTTTCAGGAATTAGAGGTATAAGTGAAATCCAAGGCTTTTCTGACTCAAAGTCCAATAGTTCATTCATTATTATTCCATTTTGCCTGATGAGCATATGGAAAATGACACCTATGAAGACAGTCAAACCCACTGTCAATAAAATGAGAATCTGCACTGAACAAAATAGATAAAATGCATCTTGTTCAGATCATATCATGAAGTGAGAAAAACATCCCAATAGATTAGTCCATTAGTTCATTTATTTGGGGTAAGTCACCTGGCTAGAGAATGAGTTGTGCCAATAATTGATCAAGAGGAAGAGATTCCATTGGGAAATTGTTCAGTGTTTAAAATGCTCCTAAATTCTTCAATGACTTCCCCCTCCAAAAAAAAAGAAATTTATATTTAAAAATAACCTAATTTCCACCTCAAAATATTTGATGATTTCAAATAAAATAAAAGAACTATCCTAAGAGAATCTAAATTGTTATTAACTTAATAAAATAAGGTTACAGTATATTACTAATGTTGCCTTTTGCTTAAACAGTGCCATAAAATAGTTCATTCTGGATATGTATCTGGACAAAAAATAGAAGGAGAAGAGAACCAGTAATGAAGAGGAGTTAAATATACCAAGGTATGGGAGTAGTGTTGCATTAGTATTAAGAAAATTTATAATACTAAAGAATGACCTACAATACACTGTATTAACAGATGACATAAAGAGGGAAAAACAAACAAATACCAACTCTAAGATTACACAGGATGAAAAGTGTGGCTAGGTTCAATTTACAACAATGGAGGAAAAATCTACATCCATAAAGTTACAGATTTATCAAAGTATCAAAGCAATATCTCTCAATTTCATTATGTCTATTACTTCCCCCCCCATTTTCAAAATTCTTGATGAGATTTTTATCACAACACCTAGAGTCTATTTAATCTTCCAGGTGGTCTCCCTAGCCCTACTGTAGAATACACTTGATTAATCTTACAGAGAAACACACTTTTATCAAGTTACCCCCCTGCTTCTACACATTCTGTGGATCCCCACCACATATAAAAATTAAGTCCTGATTCAAGATGTAATTGCATTGGCTTCCAGTATGAATGTTTAATGACCAATATTGATTAAATGAAAGACAGATAAAGGTACTCACAATCTAGACATAATTTAACCTTTTCAATATTGCTCAATTACTCTCCCAAGAATTCTTAGTTACATAAAGACTGATGTATACCCTCTCCTTAAACTAGTTCAAACACTCTGTCCTCCAAAGGACTGCCCTTAACATTTCTTTCTATGAAATACTGCTCTCATTTTATCCCCATCTGAATTCTGTCTATACTTCAAGGTTCATAGATATGCTACCTGCTTGACTACTACATCAACTCGCACTTTCCTCTTCCTTCATATAAAGCACTGTTTTTTAAAACTATTTATTTATCATTTTTTCTGGTATATTTTCCCATTGTCTCATTAAACTATGGAGCACAGAGACCAAGATAAATATGTTTCAGTGCCACCGGGTTTCTAACCCTTGACATAGACTGTGCCCCAAGCAAAAGGTTCTGTTGTCTATTTTGCTTGTTTCAATTAATTTATTTTTATTCCTCCCTGTATAGACAAATATACAGTCCTTTTTCTCTTTTTTTTTTTTTTGGAATATTTGTGTCTAGAGGAGAAAGGAAGAGAGAGTAAAAGGAACATTCTATCTAAAATTGACTATACTAGGGCTGTGTGCATACATATTGTAGTCACAAAACGCCCCAGCATAGGCATTGTACAATTGATAGAACAGCGTCTTGTGGCTACATTTTGGCAGACATTGTCCTACATCCTGGCTGTTTATAACAGCAAGCACCCTAGCATACCCAGGATGATTTGCTAGCACAGGTTCTTGGATCTGCTTTACAAGGAAAGATAGCTGTTTAAGGGATAAGCAATCTTTTGTTGTTGTTGTTGTTGTTGTTGTTGTTGTTACATTCATTAGTTCAGGGGAAAAGTCAGTAACCTGAACTTCAGTGAAAATGTTTGTTCATCCTTCGTTGCCGAAGAAGACCATACTGTCAGAGAAATAATGACATGACTTGCACTTGACTTTGTTTTGGGTGAGGGAGGGCTGTGCAGGTCATCACCCTCACTTCCCCTCCAGAGTCATCTGAATCCAGTGACCATATATTCATCAGGATGGCTGGAGAAGACTCAAGATGAGGCAAGTGGGGTTAAGTGACTTCTCAAGGTCACACAACTAGTGAGTGTCAAGTGTCTGAGGTGACATTTGAACTCAGATCCTCCTGACTCCTGCACTGGTGTTCTATCCACTGCACCACCTAGCTGCCCCTCAGGACATATAACAGCTAAGAAGTAGACCTTGAGCTATTTGGTGGATAATGGAACTACAAGAGATATATTTATCTTCAGAGACTTCTCTTACTGTTTGTTATGAAACCTTCAGATACATCCTGTTTTAGAATTTTTGGAGACATCTGCTAATCTTGGTTGTCTGTGATTAAGCCTTGACCTGTGGGCTGGTTTCTGATTTGTGTATCAAAGGTCCACAATACCTAGAATTCCCCATTCCTCATTTTTTCCTAGGACTTCCTGACTAGGATCTGCCCAAATTCCCACTTTTTCTCCTTTTGCTTAAAAGTATAATAGCGTTACTGTTTCAACTCCTCTTTGAACACTGAGGACAGTTTGTAAGATCCTTCTTCTTAGGCAATAAATCCATTTATAATCTTTGTAAACTGTGAGTTGTATAAATACCATCTGCCTCATACATTTTTGTTAAGATCAAATGAGATAATGTATGCAAAATATTTTAAACATTTAAATTATGTATCCATTAGTGATTATAAGTGTTATTGATAAACTGAAACTTTAGACATTGTGACAGTTATAAATAAGGAAGGGGAAGGGAACAAGCCTTTATCCAATGCCTGCTACATCCCAGTCACTGTGCTAATAATTTTACAACTATCATGTCATCTGATCATTATAATGAACCTGGGAGATAGGTGATATTATTATTGCCATTTTACATTTGACGACCCTGAGATAGTAGTGAAACGACTTGCCCCAGTTCAAACAACTACCAATCGTCTGAGGTCAAATTTGAATGCAGGTTTTCCTACTTTCAGGCCCAGTACCACCTAGCAGACTAATATGAGAAGAGTAACTCCCCCTCTATAAAACCATACTTTAACACACAGAATCTTAGCTTTGGAAGGTACCTCAGATGATCTTACCTTACTTAAATTTTAACACCCTCTAAAAAATGTTCATTCACCCTTTCCTTGAAAAAAATTGGCAAGGGATGACTCACTTTACAGCCCTTAATTTGAACTCAACAATCAATAGACAAATTAATGATTTAATATTTTAAACCACTCTCTGTGAAATGCTGTTTCAAGCTGTGGAAGTTATAAAGACGCAAATGGGACAGTATCACAGAATTGTATTTTCTGGGAGAGAATATTTGATAGCAAGTTTTGAGTTTGGCCTGTTAAAGAAGAGGATGAGGGATCTATATTATTGATAAGCAGTAGTAACTTGTTAGACCTTTATTGGTAAGACAGAGTTAATTCATTACTAGGGAAGAGGAGATATATGTTTTTCTTTCATTTACCTTGGGATTGAATCAACTGCTCTACTCACTGCTCCATCTATAAATGTGCCCTATTCTTTTCCCTCTTGATGTCTTTTTCTTTTTTCATATTATTTCCTCAAACCTGAAAACCTGATATACATATGTCAATGTCTTGGATTTTTCAACATCTTTCAAGACCCAACAAAAATGTTAACTCTTAATCTCTTCTTTGAGAACTTCAGTTATCCTTCCAGCTAGAATAAATTTCTTTTTCCTCTCAACTCCCATAACCTTAATTTACTTTTCTTATGATACATTCCAAGATAATTTTATCTATTTATCTACCTACCTACCTACCTACCTACCTACCTATCTACCTACCTACCTACATATTGACTACCATTGTCATTAATTCCAGCTCCCACCAATGCTATTCCATTAATTCTTGGGAATAGTCCCCCCAGCATGGAACTGAATATCCATTTAGCTACTAATAGCTTATCTTTTTATGTATAAATATATACTTCAAAAGATATAATTAAAAATATACAAACCAACTTTTCTAACATATAAGATGCATAATCCACTTATTTTGCACCACTGCAAACTGTTTCACTTAGCTCCGTTCCTGTAGAGTACAGTGACAGTTTCAAAAGTGCACCCAAGACGAAGTTCTATGTACCTTGGCTTCTCTGGGCTTTCATACTGAGCTGACTGTTAACATCCAGCCTGGAATCCTGGCTCCAAGACTGAATGAGTTAAAACTACTGGGTTCAGTGAGGATCACTTCTGTCACCTAAAGTTGAGGAACACAAACAAAAAAAAAATAGACACAAACACTCCCAGGTTCATTTCTGATAACTGGAGTGAAAAAGAGAGTGCAAGGGAGAGAAAGTCTTATCCTTTTCATCAGTTTAGTCGATGGTGTCCTTGGTATGGGTGAACTGTGATCTTCACCATTTTTTGATGCAGTAGAGTCACTGAAAAGAAAGCAATAGGAAGGGTTGTAGAAAAATTGATTAGCTTGACCTTGCCATATGTAAAGATGCAAACAGTCAGTAAAAGGAGGTTACACCCATTCCACACCCACCTTATAGGGAATGAAGTGGTCTTTTTGATAGGCAATCAGTACAAGGTATAAAAATCCCTCATAGGCATCTTCACATTATCTGAACTGGGCATGTTCAAACAGGATTGTTTATTATTCTATTTTATTCTATTCTATCATATGATATATGCTGTGATATGCCATATCATATCATTTCACAGTATGTACCTTGCTATGTTATATATGACATGGATGAATATTTGACTAAATCTATGCTTTCATTAATGTTGAGAACTATCGGTGAGGAAAATCCCTCTATTAATGTTGTTCAGTAAATAATTTGCTGGACATACCATTAGAGAGGTAACGTGGGCAGGGAGAGCATTGAACAATTAAATGCTTTTTCCAGGGGACACACAGACCAAATATGTCCGAGCTGAGACTTGAACCTTTGTGTCTCTGACCTCAAAGCCAATACTCTATCTACTATGTGGCATCTCCTTATATAGTTTGTCTTGTTTGTTATATTATTTTGTATTTGCCATTTGGAATGTAAATACACACACTCTAACATGTTATCTTGTCCAATGTATGACCTAAGTAAATGTTCCTTTGATTGAATTTGCATAATATCCTGACTTCTTTTCTTATATTTCAGATAGTACTACTTCATGACACAAAATTTGAAAGAGGATGGTTGCTACTAGAATATGAATATAGCATAGGAAACTGGCTATCCTAAAAGGAATTTAAAAGTTCTTTGACTACAGATTACTGAGGTAATAAGATTTTTTTTTAATACTGTGTTTAATTTTTTTAATGATGATAATAATATCATTCCACCATTTTTTCATGTTCTTTCTCCTCAATTGAATTTGTTCAGTTTCTATGCTTAATATGGATTAATGTACATATATTAATATAGAGTAGAATTTTATATTGCCACTTGGCTTACTCATTATCCATTCTATTTGTTGTGTCAGACTTCCAAGATTCAGCAATTTATTCCAACAGGTGATGTGAAACTTGGCATTAACATTTTTGGTCAATTTTCTAACTCCAGGAACAATTTTTGAATGTTTCATTTATATTGGAGTGTGTTTTGACATGTACATCAAATAAACTATTGGATGAATGATGTACTTAAATTCTCATAAATTATTTTTTCTATAGTACCTATTTTTGAGACTATTCATATTTTAAATAAATGAGAAATTCTTGGACTTTTCAAAATGTATGTAATTTGCACTGTATAAGGGACATTGTGAAAATTTGCGTGGGATTTTAGAATTAAAATCATATAAACGCACATACATAATCTTAAACTTCTGTTTATTTAATGAGCTATCAGAATTTTACAATGAGAGAATGTTTCAAGTTAAATTCTTTTCTCTGTAGAATTATATACTCATTAATATTCTGTCACACCACTTAGTATTGAAAACTGTGCCCATATTTGTGTTCTTCTCTTCATTCTGAATTGCTGATTAACTCTCATACACAAATTGCAACTAATGGTCTTCCATTTAATGAATATTGGCAATTAGGCATTCATGCTGAGATTCAATGCAGTTATGCTATGAATCACATTTTGAATTTTCTTTATACTGGTAACAACTAAGACCTAAGTGATTTTTAAAAACACTGCATAAACACTTTATAATGACTAATCATATATGAGCAGTAATTTTATGTAATTAGATTGAAAAAAGCTCATTTTATTATTCCATGTTACTGTTAATCATTTACTCATTTCAGTTATATTAGCTCATTCATGGTAGAATATTCTATTATATATTATATATATATTTAATTATACTAAACATAATATTTAATTATAACAACAATTGCCCAAAAATTGTACAGCATTTGTAGTAAAACATGATAATTGAATTTTTTTTATAAAATTAAAATCTTTTTCTTCTGCCCTTTTTATTGTGTCACAAGTAAATACCTCAATGAGGATAAGCCTTAGCATTATATGTATTGATTCCATGTTAAGCTTTCACAATCATATAAAAAGTACATATAAAAATGAAAGTAAAGCAAAAGAAAACCTAGAAATGGTTAATAGTTAATAGAACTGGAAGAGAATGTGGTTGCTTCAGGACATAGAGCTGTTCAGGTGTTTACTCTGACCAGCCCTACTCTACACTCAATGCAAATGGAAAGAGGCAATGGTAGAGTTCATAAGCTTGTCAGTTTCAGCATAGGAGAGAGGACCCAAGAGCCAGTGACAATGCCAAGAGGAAACTCTACAGATTTATGAATGGGATGGGCTACAAGATTTAGACAATGCTAAATTCTCACCTAAAGGTCTTAGAGAGAAAAGGAATGAGCATATGATCATAGGGGCATAAATGGATCATGTGATTATATAGAAGAGACAATCTGGGTCTTTTTCCCTAATTAACTTGAATTAACCAGATTGTGAAAAAATGTAATGACAATGAGGCTGTCTCTAACAACTTTAAGTGTAAGATGTCTTAAGTGGTGCCCCAAAATCTTAGTATAAGTTTGGTAGATATTTAAAAAAAAATAAAGTTGTGGTATTCACTAGAGGATTATGGGTTCACTCTCTATAACACCCACATGCATATACCTTGTGGGAAAAACTCAACTGCAAGGTAGTTTAATTTACAATTCTATAGAATGTATTAGTTTTTTGCCTTGCGACTGCTTCCCTAATGATACTTCCCCTATTATATTTGTTGGAGTTTTTTTTTTTTAAACCCAAATGAAGAATTCCACATTTATCGCTTTTTAACAACTTTTTGTTATTTTCAGCCTGTTTATACCATTATTTGTCCTGTTGAAACTATTTTTATGACAATTCTATCATTTAAAATATTATCTCTAGGTAGTAACTGGATCTATGATTTCCTTAGTATATGATAAAATCCTAGATTACTAAATCCCCTCTTCCTATTAATTTGTAGAGTTTCTTACTTAGAATGCTGAAACATTTAATGACTCACAAAAAGTAACACAGCTGTAATATGCCTCGCAGTGCTCTGAACCAAGGTCTTCTGGACTATGTGATCAGCTCTCTTTCTACTTTTCAAATTGTTTTTTTGAACATGATCTATTCTCTTAAAATAATATGTCTTTAGCATCATACTGGCATTAACCTTGGGAAGTCATATGAACTGAAACTGACCCAATAACGTGGTTATTTTTTTTTTTTTGGCACTGACACTCCTTTTTTTTAAAAGAAAAAAAAGTCTAGGTATTGGGAAAAAGAGTTCTCTCCCCTCTGCCCCCCCCCCCCACTGTTACCACTATAAAGAGAAAAGTTACAGTATTTGCAAATATTTCTTAAATTTACTTTAGAGTCAACAGTCTTGAACTTCATTTTGCCTTGAGCAGACCATACTATTCATACAATACTCTTTTTCTTTCATTATCCTTTTCTCTATTACCTTATTATAATCTCAACATCTAAAGCAAAAGAATTGTTTGAGTATAATTCCATTGATTTCTTTTCCTGTTCAGTATCCTTGAACATGTGTGTAAAAATAATTTTTATATTATGGAATATGGAATAGAAATAAATGAGGGATTTAATACCCCAAACAACATGCCAGTTTGAGGTATTGGTTGTTTTTATAGGTTGACTACTAAACCCTATTCATCATTTATTGTCATTGCGTGTGCCTGTGAGTGCATCTGTGTGTATAATGATTTGACAAGTGTCTCCACCATGACAGAACAACTATACACTAAATAAAATCAGATATGAATGAGCACATATGCTAGGTGTCTAATCTTTTGCTGTAATACTAGTGTTAAAAGTAAGTGAAGTGAATATATTTGCTGAAAGGTAATGAGGTATCATGAAAAGAATGAGCATCCTTTAATTGAAAAACCTGAGCTTGAGTCTTGGTTCTAGTGTTAATTACTGACACATGATAGTTTCCAAGAGGCTAAGTTTATTCTTAGAAAAATGAGGACAATAATGCCTGCAATAACTACCTCATGGCCTTGTGAGAAGAAAAATATTTTATTAACTTTAAAGCAATTTAAAATGCAAGCCATTTTGCCTTTTGTTGTTCCTGTTTTCCCTGACCAAGTAGGTTCAGGTGTTAAATGTTTAATGGGATCAGGAATATTCAGAAAAGAGAGAGGTTTTTGCTATAACTAATCCCTAAGGAACTGAACAGTAGCAATGGATTATTCCAGATTGTGGATGGAATTAACAGCAGTAGAAATCCCCAGTGTGTACTGGGGAGATGTGTTCAGAAAGCCATTTTCACACAAGAAATTCTTGATATACATAGGAAGATGCATAAGGGATTTTTAAATGAAAATGATTTAAAATCTTCAACAAAAAATTGATTACATATGATACATAGAACTGAACAAGAAGTAAAATTATCATTCTAGTGAGGTTTGCCTTCATGATTTCCCTTTCTTAATGCTTCTTTCCTGCCTTTCTTGCACTACCTTTGTTTATTACATAATTTTTAAAATTTGTTTTCAGTGTTCTATAATCACATCCATATATCTTAGACTTTTTCCCCTTCCTCCCTCTCTTTTTCCCCTCCCTTCTCTCTCCCTCCCCTAAACAGCTTGCAATCTTATATACATTCCTCTTAAATACTATTTCACCATAGTCATGTTGAATAAAAGAGTTAAAATGAATGGGAGAAGCCATAAAACAAAATAAAACAAAACAAAACATAGCATAAAAAAAATGATGTGCATCATTCTGTGATCCAATTCCATAGCTCTTTCTCTGGGTGTGAAAAGCGTTTTGCCTCAAAAGTCCATTGAGGATTTTTTAGGTCCTTGCATTGCTATAAAGGACAGTCTACCAGAAAAGTTCCTTGCACACTGTGGTTGTTGCTGTGTACAAAGTTCTACCGGTTCTGCTCCTTTCATTCAGCATAAGTTTATATAACTTTTTCCAGGCCTTTCTAAAGTCCTACTGTTCATCATTTCTTATAGCATAATAGTATTCCATTACATTAATATACCACAATTTATTCAGCCATTCCCCAATTGATGGACATCCCTTTGATTTCCAGTTTCTGGCTACCACAAAGAGGGCTGCTATAAATATTTTTGTACATGTGAGACCTTTTCCTATTTTCATGATCTCTTGGAGTTAGAGTCCAAGAAGTGCTATTGCTGGCTCAACGGGTATGCACATTTTTAAACCCCTTGGGCAGAGTTCCAAATTGCTCTCCGGAATAGCTGGATCAGCTCACCGCTCCAACAATAACGAATTAGTGTTCCAACATTCCCACATCTCCAACATTTATCATCTTCCTGTTTTGTCATGTTAGCCAGTCTGATGGGTGTTTTATGCTACCTCAGAGTTGCTTTGATTTTCTTCTGTCTAATCAATAATGATTTAAAGCATTTTTCATATTTCTGTAGAAAGCTTTAATTTCTTTCTCTGAAAACTTCCTGTTTATATCCTATGACCATTTATCAATTCCAGAATGACTTGTATTCTTGTAATTTAAATCAGTTCTCTATATAATATAGAAATGAGACTTTTATGAGAGACATTAGTTGTGTAAATTCTTCCCCAGTTTTCTACTTCCCCCCTCGTCTTGATTGCATTGGCTTCGTTTGTGCAAAATCTTTTCAATATAACGTAGTCAAAGTTATCCATTTTGCCTGTCATAATGTTTTCAATCACTTTTTTGGTTACAAATTCCTCCATTTTCCATAAATCTGAGAGATAAAGTATTTCTTGCTCCACTAATTTGTTTACAATATCAGCCTTTTGACCTAGATTGCATACCCATTTAGAATTTGTTCTGGCATACAGTGTCAAGTATTGGCCTATGCCCAGTTTGCACCACACTATTTTCTAGTTTTCCAGCAGTGAGTTCTTGTACCACATGCTAGGTTTCTTGGGTTCATCAAAATGCAGACTGCTATAGTTGAAGTTCTCGAATCTTAAGGAAGAAAATATAAATTTGCAATCAGGGAAAGTGAAGCCAGCTAAATTATAAGAGATCAAGAAAGAATTGATAAAATATAAATAAGGAAAAAATAGAAGAGAAAGTGAAACATCTTGGGGGGTGCAGTAAAAATACAAAAAACAAAACAAAACAAAACAAAACAAAAACAAAAACACATTGATCACCTAAAAGAAATCTTATGAGAAAAAGTCATATGAATATCATAGTCAAATTCTGAAACCCCTAAGTGAAGAATGAACTGTGAAAAACAACAAGGATGAAACAATTTAAATATGTGGTTGCCACAATTAGAGTCACAGAAGAACTAACAGCAAAGAGATTGAAGTACCACAGATCTTAGAAAACTATATATTGAAGAGCAAATGAACTGAGACTCTGGCCAAAAATATCATACCCAGAAAAACTAAGCATAATACTGAACAGAAAAAAAAAATTTGGACAACTGATCAACTGTCAGACTTTCCCTACTTTGTTAAAAAAGAAAAAAATCTGAACTTAATCTATTTGATATACAATAGCCAAAAGACCTATAAGGTACATATCAAAGACTGATGATAAGAGATTCAATAAGGAAAGACAGTATATCTATCTGTCTATATCTATATCTATATCTATATCTATATCTATATCTATCTATCCGTAGATAGATAGATATAGATATAGATACATATACATATATAAACACATACAGATAGATATAAAATGTAAAACATGTCTAAGATTCATAATAAGTTTGCAGCTCGTAAGAAAGATTGGGGAAAACCTGAGTATGATACAAAATTTAAAAGTAAAAGCATTTAAAAACATCTAAGAAGAGTAATTAGTTTATATAAATGAGGTGAAAAAGGCAGAATCCATACAGAGCTATTGGACGGGGAAGGAAGGCATGAAATTATGTTAACCTACTTTCATTGGTAATGGGTTTAAGAAGGAACAATAAATATGTATTTAGAAGAGTATAAAAATCTTCTAAATTCAGAAGAAATGAAACAGTAGGGGGATAGGCAAGGGGAGAGGACAGGAGGAGAATTTTCGGAGGGAAGGGTGAGGCAATAGGCAAATCGGGGCCATAGAAGGGTATTTAGATTCCTGAAAATGGCAGGATAGGGCAGAGATCCGTGGAAGATGGTAGAAAAGAAATCAGAGCGCGAGGTAATGGGTACAAGTAAATTAAAAGAAGTAGGAAGCATAGGAAACAAGAGATATGCACAAACAAAAACAAAGATTAGGGGTAGAATTTATTTGGAAAAATAGATGTCTGTATGTGTATGTATGTATGCATGTATGTGTGTGTGTGTGTCTGTCTATCATTACAGAGAAACAAATCAAAATTAAATTGCAGTCTTTTTGGGGTGGGGAGAGGGAGAAGAAAAATGCACAAAGCAAAAAAGTGCACAGTAGAGAACAAAGGAAAACCTAAAAGGAAGCAAAGATGGACAGTTCTTAATACAATATTACTTATCATGTAGGCTTTCTTGAAAGGAAAATTTATTTTCGCATATTTTAAATCCTTTCTTTTGTTATGCTATCTACACAACATGTTTTTTTATTCTTGCTTATTTTGTATTTAAGTTCCAGTATTTAAGTTTATGGTGTGTGTGTTTCTCTTCTCTATTCTATATTTGTGTTCTAGTATTTGAGTCCAAAATAAAAAGTTTAATGTTTATTTATTTTTACTTTTCAAAGTTCATTTCCACAAAATTTTGAGTTCCAAATTTTCTCCCCATCTCTTCCCTCCCTCCAACCCATTCTGATTACTCCTTCCCCTAATCTGCCATCCCTTCTATCACACTCCTCCCTTCCCTTATCCATATCTTCTCTCTTTTCTTGTAAGGCAAAACAGATTTCTATAGATCATTGCTTGTATTTCTTATTTCACATTTGTATGCAAAAACCATTCTCAACATTCGTTCCTAAAATTTTGACCTCTCTCCCTTCCTCCTTCCCCACCCATCCCCACTGAGAAGGCAAGCATTTCAATATAGGCTATATATGTGTAATTTTGCAAAAACCTTCTGTAATAGTCTGGTTATTGTGTAAGACTAACTATATTTCCCTCCATCATGTCTTGCCCCCCCCCCCATTTATTCTGTTCTCTCTTTTGACCTGGTCCCTCCCCAAAAGTGTTTACATCTAATTACTCCATCGTCTCATTAGCCCTTCCTTCTATCATTCTCCCCCACCCCACTTTTCCCCTTCTCCTCTACTTTTCTATAGTGAAAAATAGATTTTCGCACCAAATTGAGTGTGCATGTCATTCCTTCCTTAGGCAAAATATGATGAGAGTAAGCATCATTTTTCCGTCTCACTTCCCCACTTTTCCCCTCCATTGAAAAAGCTTTTTTTTGCCTCTTTTATGGGAGATAATGTGCCCAATTACAATTCTCCCTTTATCTTCCTGATATATTCCTCTCTCTCCCCTTAATTTCACTTTTTTTATATCATCCCTTCCTATTCAACTCAATTTGTGTTCTCTGTGTATAATGCCTCCAACTGAACAAAATTTCAAAAATTACAAATGTTATCTTTCCATGTAGGGATGTAAACAGTTCACCTTTAGGAAGTCCTTTAAGATTTCTCTTTCCTGTTTGTATTTTCATGATTTTCTTGATTCTTGTGTTTGAAAGTCAAATTTTCTGTGCAGCAAGAATGCTTGAGAGTTCTCTATTTCATTGAATGACCGTTTTCCACTGAAATATTATACTCAGCTTTGCTGGGTAGTTGATTCCCGGTTTTAATCCTAGTTCCTTGAATTTCTGGAATACCATATTTCAAGACCTTCAGTTCCTTAATGCAGAAGCTGCTAGGTCTTGTGTTATCCTGACTGTATTTCCACAATACTTGATTTATTTCTTTCTACTTGCTTGCAATATTTTTTCCTTGACTTGGGAACGCTGGAATTTGGCTGAAATATTCCTAGAAGTTTCTCTTTTCAGATATCTTTCATTAGATAATTGGTGGATTCTTTCAATATTTATTTTACCCTCTGGTTCTAGAATATCAGGGCAGTTTTCCTGGATAATTTCATGGCAGATGATGTCTAAGCTCTTTTTTTTTATCATGGCTTTCAGGTAGTCCCATAATTTTAGAATTGTCTCTCCTGGATCTCTTTTCCAGGTCAGTTGTATTTCCAATGAGGTATTTCACATTGTTTTCTATTTTTTCATTCTTTTGGTTTTATTTTGTAATTTCTTGGTTTCTCGTAAAGTCATTAGCTTCCATCTACTCCTTTCTGATTTTTAAAAAAAACTATTTTCTTCAGGGAGCTTTTGAACCTCCTTCTCAATTTGGCTAATTTTGCTTTTTAAAGCATTCTTTTCCCCATTGCCTTTTTGGACCTCTTTTCCAGTTGAGTTAGCCTATTTTAAAGGTGTTATTTTCTTCAGGATTTTTTGGGGTTTTCTTTAGCAAGCTGTTGATTTGCTTTTCATGATTTTCTTGCATTACTGTCATTTCTCTTCCCAGTTTTTCTTCCACCTCTCTTATTTGGTTTTCAAAATCGTTTTTGAGCTCTTCCATGGCCTGAGTCCTTTCCATATCTATTTTGGAGCTTTTGGATGCAGGAGCTTTAACTGTTAGATAGTCCTCTGATGGTATGCATTATTCTTCCTCATCTGAAAGGATGGAAGAAAAACCTGTTCACCAAGAAATTCACCTTCTCTACTCCTATCTTTTCCCTTTTTTTGGTCATTTTCCTAGTCAGTTACTTGACTTTTGAGTCCTTTTTCAACAGGAGGCTATACTCTGGGGATCTGTAACTTCTCAGTTGCTCCAGGGTGGAACAACGAAGGGAGAGGAACTTACTTGCCTCCTAACTTGTGCTCTTGTCTGTGAGCAACTACAAGCACTCTGTTCTACCCAGTATCTGCCACTAGGGTTCCCTCTCTGGAGCCTCCACTAACTCCACTGGGACAGTCAGCACTTCTCCTCACCCCAGGGCCAACACTCCGTGCTGAGATCCAGATCAGCCTTGTCATTCCCCCAGGGGATTTAGGCTGACGACTCCTAACATGGATGCTGCCCTGCAACAACTGCTGCCACCCTGATCCTGCCAGGGCCAGACCATGTTCCCTTATCATGCAGGAGAAAGTACTTTCTCACTGACCTTTGTAGCTGCCTTTGGCGTTTGTGGGTTGAGGGATCTGGGAACTTCAGCTGCTGCCATGGATTCTACTTGCCGTGAGGCCTCCTCCTTTCCTGTCCCCTTGGCCAGGCCAAGGCTGGGCTATGCTCAGCTCTGATCCTGGTGTGATAGACGTTTCCTTTAGGCCTTTAAGCCTGCCTTGAGCTGGAAATCTCTTTCAGTCTCTCTGTTTGTGGCTTCTCCTGCTCTAGAATTTGTTTAGAGTCGTATCTTACAGGTATTTTATGGGCTATGGAGGGAGGGGGAGATTCTACAGGTCGGTCTTTCTATTCTGCCATCTTGACTACACCTAAAATAAAATTTGAAGAAAAGGTTAATCCAGGTGGGGAGGTTACTATGAAAGAGTAGAGCCTAAGAGAAATGGGATCTTTAGGATGTTCTGTTAAAGAACCCTGGTAATGCCTGGAAAAGCTGGCTGGAGTAGCCTTGGGGTTCTCTAACAGAATTTATCTTCTAACAAAAGTGAAAAGCAAAAGCAACAGTATCAAGCCTCTTTGATTAAGTTCAATTAGGTCCAAAATATATTGAGGAGAAAAGGAAACAAACCAGTATATACTGGTAAATGTTTAAATGTCTGGAAAAAGAATAAAGTATGTATAACACTTTTACATTTTAATCTGCATCATTAACAGTTTTTTCTGTCATTTTCTTTAGCCTGGACAAGTAACAGCACAATTAATTAAGCTCTTATTTGTAGTGTTTGCCAATTTCTGAAGCAAGAATGTTCATAGTGAAATTTTAACAAGTGACTCTTCCTTGGTTCTTCACTTTTACACACCAATCCTCCTCGCAATACCAATGTCTCAACACCAATGTCTCTTTCTTTCTTGTCCCAAAAGGAAAAAAAATGATGCAAAGGTATAACTTAAATGCTAATATGTATATGTATGTACTATGTGATATTGTTATGAATATCAAACACTTTTTCTTATCAATTTCATCCTTATGCAGCAAGTGCTAGGGAAGTGAAAGGGAACAGGAACATTGATTTTGTGATTTAGAGCTGAGAAAGCAATTGGAGGTCTAGTTCATTGAGTTCCACTCCTTCATTTTAAAGATGAGGAAGCTTAAGTTTAGAGAGGTTAAGAGAAATCTTGAGGGTCATACATCTTCTCAGCTCTCTGGGCCAGAAGTCAATCAGCTGTAGAATGCTGCCTCTCTTTTGCATGGATTACAAATTCTTATAACTATTCATCTTAATTTTTCACTTCTTTCCATTGGACAATTTCTGTGCTACATAATCCTTTCTCTTTTTTGACAGACGATTCCCAAAATTTGTATAGTTCGGAGAATAGAAATATATCTATGGTTACTGATGCTTATTTGGATGCATTCAACACGTATACACACAAACACACACACACACACACACACACACACACTTTCGACATTTTCCCCTCTTTAAGATACCTTGTGTAATGATCCTTCAGTATGTTTGCAAATATGCTGCCTTCAACAGAGATATTCTGTAGATGTACTTAGTCCAATTTTACTGCTTTTCTTTTCTATGTTATCTTTATTGTAATTTCTCTCTCTTCTATAAGCAAATATGGGATTATATTATTAGGGTCAGTTCAGCTGTAGTGGTTTTAATTTCTTTTATAGAAAATATTGTTTGGTATACACTTTTTAAAATAATTCCTTCCTTTTCTTTGGTTTGTTGTGATTCTTCCATTTTTATCCTTACATGATCAGGATTGAATTTGTTTAGTTCTGTGTCTTTGGCACGCTTTCTTTACACTATTTTTATCATGATAACCATGTCTCTCTCCTTTAGGATACCATGATGCTGCTCATAATTGTCCATCATCCTTTGTAAAGTTTTGAAACAAGTGTACATTTCATCATGATGCTGCCTTTGACAGTCAACTTGCTCTGGCAAGTAAGTAAGATGTTTGCTTACGAATGCATTCTCTAATCTCTTCAGATTCAGACTTTCTCTCTCTCTCTCTCTCTCTCTCTCTCTCTTTCTCTCTCTCTCTCTCTTTTTCTCTCTCTCTCTCTCTCTCTTTTCTCTCTCTCTCCCCTCTCTGTAATTGAGATTTCACTTTCATATAAAGTTACTAGAGTTGGTAATAATGTCACTTTTTATTTTCAAGTTCGAATTTTTATAATTTTCATTTTGGTGGTATGAGGATAATGTTCCAATTGTATGTCAATTATTTCTCCTCATCTTCACCATTTTTCCTGCATGTCAACCTTAAAGTCACCAAGTATCAAAATGTGAGCTGATTTAATTTGGAGGCTCTTCCTAACTTCAATATAGAATTTTCCTACCTCTTCTTCCTCATCAGCAAATGTTGATGCCTAAGATGGAATTATTTTTAAGGTTTTCTTGCACAAATACACACACATATATTTATGTATTAATATTATTTATGGTGAATAAATATCCTATGAAACACTGTTTCTTGTTGGTTTTGTGCATACAATAACATTTATTCTACCAGCTTCTTTCTTTGATTGTCTTAGCAGTGTAAATGAGTTATCCTTCCATTTAGCTCAACGGTTTGATTCAGCTTTTCCTTTAGTATATCCACTTGCTGGTCATGAGACAAAAATCTCATATTTAGAACATCGAAGTGAAAATTTAAAAAAATACTGATTATTCTTATAATACATGATTTATGAGGCCCGTTGTACTATTTCCTGTCACTGTGCCACTGTCAGTGTAGAAGCAGAAAGTAGCTATACATTACTGTGATTTTTTTTTCTTTCTTTCCTAAGTTGCCACAGCCAAAAGCAAAACGAAAAACATCAATTAAAAAAGAAAAAAAATAATTTTCACAATATGGCCAGCCTATTGCTGACATATTATTTTGTAGTTAGTTAAATTGTTCCTCCAAATATAGACTTTATCCTTGTGTAGATGTTCTCAGATGTATCTGGCTCAATTCAATAGCTATTTCACCAATTTTGGCAATTATAAGTCATTGAATAGCTAAAACAAGGATATCTTCCATATATGGACATCCCCAAAATCAAGTCTTTTCAATATGTAATCACTTTGAAGTTATTTAAGCTTAAAACTACACTAAGATTTTAGCAACATGCTACACATGTGTGTATGTGTGTGTGTGTATTTATTTGGCCAAGTGTAGACATATTTTTCAATTTCATTTTATATCTCTTACCTCATCCCCACTTTTGTATACACTTGAGAACTGAGAGGATAAAGGCCAAAATAATTCAGTGATTTCTTTATAATTGTGGATTTTATTATTTTATTTGTATTTCTAGATTATGATCTGTGATCTCCCTTGTGAGGAAAGTCATCTCACCAAGACATATAGATAACTCATATTTTTTTTTCTGGGAAGTTAATTGCTCTTCAGGATCATGCAATTCATACAGAATTATTCCCTCTAACATGATGCATTCATCATTTTTAGAATGATTGTAAAGTATAAAGAAAATATTTCTTTTATCTGTTTGTTCTCTTTCCAGTTGAATCTGTATAGTCTTGAGATATTATGTTATAACTAATTTATATACCAAACACTGTTAGACCTGTTTTCTCCTCAGCCACTTTTCATTGACTTATAAGATAGATATCATTTATTTCAGGCCCATCACAGGTGGGCACAGAAGATAGAACAGATCACAGACTTTAGGGTAAAGGCCAAGGATGAACTTGCTTTGGTGCATACCAATACATCCAGACACTGCCTAATTCAAGCCAGTAATAACTCAACTTATTAAAAAAAATTACTTTGTGAAAGGAATCATGTTAGGTACTGAGTATACAAAGGTAAACATATAACACGTATCCAGAGATGTTTAACACCCTGTAAATTTTGATGAAAACAACAGAACTATACATGCAAATGACTCCAGAAAAATTTGAAGAGGGAGATAAAACTCTCATTGAAAGATTAGTGAAAGCTTCGTGGAATAAGTTGTATATTAACTGTGTACTGAAGTAGCAAAGAAATTATGAAAGGCCAAAATAAGAAGGGAATATATTTTGTGGACTGGGAACCACCTGCACTGATACATTTGTATGTAATTCATCTTCTACAAGATATCACGTTTTATTGAATTTATTGAATAGTAGTTAAGCTTAGATGAAATGTAGAGTAGTTGGATAGGAGTCATGCAAAATAAATGAAGAACTGTAACTGGAACCATATTATTAAGGACTTTAATGTTAGGAATACTTGTGACAATTTACTAGATACTGGAATATGGTATAGCAAAACTTGATGTAGTGAGTTTTTATTCTTATTATTTAGCCTATACAGAAGCTTAGAAAGTTTTTGAGTAGTAGAATGACATGGTTAGATATATGCAAAAGAAACATTTTTCATGGCAGCCATTTAAATAACGGTTCAGAGTATGATGTGATTTCAATCAGGAAAACCAAGTAGAATGTGAACAAAGAAGAAAGTGAGAGGTAAAAGTGTAGATAGATTATCAACAGGTGCCATGTAATGTTTAATGCCTGATTGAAGTCATATAACATGAGAAAGGCAGTGTTGTATAATAGAGGGCTGTCCCTTTCCACTCTCTCACTCCAGAATGTCTGGACACAAGTTTTGCCTCTGACACATACTCTCTGTGATCCTAGATAAGTTACCTAACCTTTTAAGTACCCCAGGAAACTTCTAAGATATAAAGTTACAGACCAGTTGTTTATTTGAAGCAGTAGAGTATCCACACCAGGCACCTCTGATACTGATGGAAACACAGGTGCTATCCAAAAACAAACAAACAAACAAACAAAAAAACTTAATGAATTTTTAGTGGATTCAATCCATACAATTTTCATTACTACTCTACCAGTAATCAGAAACTTAATGGCAGGCAGAGTCAATCTTGAGGTTGGCAAATAGTTTAGATTAGAGTAGGATTAGAAACACATGAGCTGCTTAAGTTATGGGGGCACAAGAGATAAAAGAGTAGATGATGATTTCTTAAAATGGTGTAGGAAGACTCAACGGAAGGGACTACAGAATGGCCTAAAGAGGTGATTAGAGTAACATAAAAGATTATTTGTACAGTTAAAGAACAAGTTTAAGAGAAGTGAGACAATGGAAGGGATAAAAGGACAAGAAACTCTCAAGACAGAAGAATTCCAGAGTTGTATTTTAGATGTGATAATAAGATCAAAAATTACTCTAGGGGTGACTTAGATAAGGCAGAGCTAGATGTTATGAAGATTGAGAGGATAGAATGTTGTTGGGATCAGAGTGTTTGAAGGATCACCAGCGTGAATATTGCATTAGCAAAGAGATAGACAGGAATTGAATAATATTGAGACCCACATACTGAACTCATTGGAGAGTATAACCTTCATGAAGGAAAAGGTTCTAAGTAGTGATGTCAGGAAGATATTGAAGAGGCAGTGAATAACAAAGTGTATGCTGATTCCTGCTCTTGATCCTATGTTGGAAAGGTTGGAGAAAATGGCTTTAAAGAGGGTGTCAAGGAATGTGGAATTGTGTGTATGTGTGCTTGTGTGTATGTATTTGTGTGTGAATGTATGCGTGCATACAGGTGGAGGATATTTCAATGAGCAATAGAAAATTGTAAGATTTTTAAAGGAGGAGATATAAGGAGAATAAGGTATTTTCCAATACAATTTCAGAGGAAATAGTAAAAACACAGGTTGAGATGGAAGAGGAAACAAAGAATTATAAGAGTGGAGACCTGAGTTTCTTGCAGTGAAAGACTTGCAATGGTCTCAAGGGGAAGATAATTTCACCTGGGTAGTTGGCAAATTTGAAGTACTGTGATTGAAGGAGCTGTGGACAGAAATTTGACACTGAGACTCTCCAAATGAATGAAACCAATGAGAGAAGGGCCAAAGGTTTTGATGTTTTCTAGTCTTTAATTTCTGAACAGTATTATTAGCAAAAATAATTATTCTTCTTGACCGTTTTAATGATTGTTTCTCACAGTGGTCAATAGAAACAGGTAGAGATATAGAATACATAAGGTCCCTGAAACAGCCCATGGGTCCAAATATTTTTAACACTTTTTGTTTCCTTATTTGTTCACTTTCAACTTCATGAGTTTGTTTAACCTCTTTTAAAAAAGAGGCAGAGTTGTCTGAGTCACTTGAGATATTATATAGGTACCACATGAGAGAGGCAGAAACTGAAATCAAGTTTTCTGGACTCCAAGAACGCTACAGAACATTGTCCCTCTACTGAACTACTAATATCTACTGATCTATTTATCTAAAAATGGTCTTTAACCTGGGGTCTGTGAACTTGTAAAAATAATAATTTCAATAATATTGGTCTTTTTTGTAATCTTATGATTTCATTTCTTATATTTAAATTAATTCTGTGAAGTCTGTATGTTCTAACAAATTACAACAAGGGGTCCCCGTAAAAATTAAGAGCTCCTGATCTAAACAGTAATAGGATGAAGGTGGAAAATCTATTTGATCATTAAATTTGTTTCATTTTCTGAGTACCATTTTAACTTCTTGAATGTTCTCCCTCTTCTTCCTCATCTCTTGGTATACTGAAATCCATCCAAAATTCATTTAAAGTTTCATCTTCTACGTGAGCTTTTCCCTCATTCATAGCATCATTACCAATTCCCCAATACACACACAGGTGTTAATGACCTCCTCTCAAGAAAATTACTTCGTACTTATTCTCTTATATTTTGTATTTACTTTCATACTATATTCCAACAGGGAGAACATAAGTTCCACGAGGACAAGCTCTGTTATATTTTGGGTTTGATATTTCTTCTAGCCTCGGTGAATTGATTTATAAGAGGTTATGAATTTCTACAAACTTCAGTGGAAATAAATGCTTATGTCAGGACTTATACAAGCCACAAAAGTGCTTCTCCTTATTCAGTGTTTCATTGTGAAGAAAGGTAGAAAATTTGACTATCATTATAAGATAAATTCAATTTTATGTCAGTTTACTTAACCTAACTGCGGTTTCTAAGGTAAGTAAATTCCTGAGCTTTGACCCCCACCTCATGGAAATAAAATCTGTCTCTGTATTTTGGTCCTGATTTAAAGTTGGCACATGGACTCAGCTGAAATCATGAAAAGTAAGTTTCATGGTACCTATTCTTAGTATTATAAGGTTTGCCAGACTTGGAGAGAAGATCCAATTTTATTATGAAAGTCCTGTTGGAACAATCACACTGAGATCACTACTGAAAGGGCAGCAAGACCTCTAACTCAGGCTTTCTGAAGTTGATGGCCTTTCATCTATAGCATTTGCTTTTCGTCAGCAAATTTTTGGGAAAAAGTCACTGTCAATCAACCACGAGCTCATTTAAAACAAAAACAACTTACCATCTATTAAAAATGAATAATTGACACAGCACTTTCTCAGCTACAAAGAGAGGCAGAGAATTATGATAGTCATTCTAAAAATGTCCCAGTCTTCATGTTTGTCTTTGACAATGGATGTATTCTCTCAATTGGTATAAACTTACAGTTGGCTTCAGTGAAGCAAATAAATTTACTTGAATTCCATTTGAAAGCTAGTTCCTTCACTGAAGCAGCATATTTTCTCAAAATAATTTTGAGTCTCTACATATTTAGTAACTTTAAATATTTCCCCTCTATAAAATAAGCAACCACAACAGTAAACTCAGTGCTTTGCATTGGGATCCTCATTTGCTTATTGGCCATTTGGAGCCTAAAAGTAACTGGATTTTACAGATATATTTGCAATCCACAGGAAAAGGCTCCTTTTTCTTTCATTTATTTTCTGCTAAAAATGTTAATGACAGAAATATATTTTGATAGGAATTTTAATTATTCTAATCTAAATACTTGACAAAGAAAAATATTGTTTTAAAGAAAAAGCAGTCATACAGCATTAAAAATGGAAGGAACCTGAGCACCTACTAATCTGATGTAGTGCCTTTAGGAAGCATAAAGAAGAAAGCACAGATACATATTTAGCTATGCCTTATATGGCAAGCTGGGTGGCATAGTGAATATAGTGCCGGGGACTGAAGTCAAGACAACTGATCGTCATGAGTTCAAATTTGTTCTCAGATACTTACTAGTTGTGTGACCCTGGGCAAGTCATTTAACCCACTTTTGACTCAGTTCCTCATTTGTAAAATGAGTGGGAGAATAAAATGGTACACTATTCACATATCTTTGCTTAGAAAACCACACACATGGAATAACAAAGAGTCAGACTTGAATGAACAAAATCAAATACCTTAAATGATTTTTAAAACATACATTTAAAATATTTTTAGAAATGCTGTTGTATTCAATATATTTCTAGAAACATTTTTACTTCATTTGTAATTTACTAATCTTTTCTTAACCTTTCCTACCTCTGTTAGAATTTTAGTGAGCTGTAGCAAATTATTTGAATTCCATATAGCTGCTTTTTAATATGAATTCCATGAGGAAGGGTTCATTGTTTATTTAATCTTTATATGTCTCTGAGTTCTTAAAATTGTTCTTGAATATCTACTACAGAAGCGACTAAGGTTCAAAATGATTATTCTGTAGAGAACAACTTTTTGTAAGTTCTATGAGATTGGAAAGACTGAAAGTATGGACCTGTCAACTGCTGAGATCTATTACGGTTGAGTTTTTATTTATTATGTAGGAGCATTTGACCATCAAATTGGTTCCTTCTTATTTATCTTTCTCCTTCTCCTTCTCCTTCTCCTTCTCCTTCTCCTTCTCCTTCTCCTTCTTCTTCTTCTTCTTCTTCTTCTTCTTCTTCTTCTTCTTCTTCTTCTTCTTCTTCTTCCATTATTATTGCAAAATGGACACACTCAAGCATCTCTTATCGACTTGAAGGAGTCAGAATATGTTCTCACATATCTTCATTGGGACCATGCCTGTTTTTGTTTTGTTTTGTTTTGTTTTTTTCAACTTGAAAACCATTTCCCGTGACTTCCCATTCCCTCACCCTCTGAACAGAGAACTTTGCCTCATATTTTACTTTAAAATGATGATGATTCATTCTTAGCTCCCTCTTCGCCTTTCCTCCTCACCTTACATTATTGAGATGTTTTTTTTTTTACCACATTTTTCCCTTCAATTCTAGTCTCACACAAAGAGGTATCCCATCTCTTTAACAATGAATACCTATTAACATCTACAAGTGATGCCCTTCATTAAGATATTGTTCCATCAATCACCTCTACTACTTCATTTATCTTTAATCTCTGCATGTCTACTTGCTACTTTCCTTCAAATATGTCTATATTTCCCCATCTCCCAATACATACCCTAGTTGATCTCTCAACAGCCTTTGACAATGTTGCTTGACTTCTTTTTCCTCTTTCATACTCATTTTCTCTAGATTTCCATGCCACGACTCTCTCTTGGTTCTCCTCCTAACCATGTAACTGCTACTTTTTGTACTCCTTTACTGGTTATCCCTCCAAGTCATACTCACTAAATATGGACATTCCATAGGACTTTTCCTTTTGGGCCATCTTCTCTTCTGTACTATGTAATCGCATTAGTTCTGTGGATTTTATTTTCATCTCTGTCCTGATGACTCTCAAATCTTTTTAACTTGCTCGAATCTGACCTAACTTGCAAAGTCACATATCCAACTGGCTATTAGATGTCTGTTACTGAATGACCAGTAGATAGATATGACCAGTAGATATCTTAAGGTCAACACACCCCATACTGAAATCTTTATCTTTCCTCAAAATCCTACATTCTCCTGAAATTCCATATTACTGTTTTCATTTATCCATTTTTTAAAAACTTTGAATATTCACTTTTATAAGATTTTTCAGATCCATTTTTCCCCTGCCCTATTCTCACCCATCTCTAAGGTGGCATGCAATATGATATAGGCTATGTATGCATGTACAATCATATCAAACATAGTTTCCACATTAGTCGTTTTGTGAAATAAGAATCAGAACAAAAAGAGAAAACTATGAGAAAGAAATAAAAGTAAAAATATTATGCCTTGATCACTTTCAAACTCCATAGTTTTTTTCTGTGTGTGGATAGCATTTTCCAACATGAGTCTTTCGAAATTCTCTTACATCCTTATATTGCTGAGAAGAGGGAAGTCTGTAAAAGTTGATCATTACAAAACGTTGCTGTTACTATGCACAAAGTCCGCCTAGTTCTGTCACTTCACTCAGCATTGCTTCATGTAAGCCTTATCACAACATATTCAGCTATTCCCCATTTGATAGGCATTCCCCTCAATTCTCTATTCTTTGTCACTACAAAAAGAACTGCTGTAAATGTGTTTGTGCCTCTAGATCCTGTAATGGTAATTCAAATGGGAAAATATTTCCCATTCATTAATAGGCCCATGTGACCTGCCTGGGTCTCATGGAAGCCTGAGTCACATGAGTTTGAATCATATGGAGCCTGTAGTGGGAGGAGTTTGTTGAATGGGTGCAACAGGAAGAGGTAGAGCTATAGCAGAGCTGCGAGGCAATTGGTCAGTGTCTATTCAGAGCTAGGAAGGATGTAGGCAAGCAGGTTGCTGACTAACATGAGTGAAAGCATTTGTTTATGATTTTGTATAAGGGAACCTGTTTTTGATTTGTTTAATGAAACTGGCTTGTGAGAAGCCCAGTGGGGGAAGACTTGGTGATGGTGCTGTTCTGTGCCTTGTTATTGTGAACAGATTTGTGTTACTATGATAAATTTGGCTTTCTGGTATCTGCATAAATGTTTTGGTCTGTGATCCACGTGCAGAGTCTGTTGTATCTCGTGATTCTGGATTGCCCTGGTATATTCATGGGCACTGTGACTGTTTCATTGGCACTAGAGGTCTTTTCTCCTTTTTTATGATCTTTTTGGGATGCAAACTTAGTAGTGGTATTGCTACATCAAAGAGTATGCACAGTTTTATAGTGCTTTGGACATAGTTCCAAATTGCTCTTCAGAAGAGTCGAATCAGTTAGTTCCTAACTCCAACAATGAATTACTGTTCCAACTTCCCCCCATGTTCTCCAGCATTTATCATTTTCCTTTTATCTTATGCTAGCCAATGTGATAGACGTGAGGTGGTAACTCAGGTGGTAACAGGCAACTTGTTTTAATATTTGTATATGATTATATTCAGTTTTAAGTTCTTTATCTGAAAATTACCATTGAATACTGAATCTTGTGTATCTATTTAATTCCACTAATCCATCTCCCTATTTTTCAAAGTTTTAACGACTGCTCCTTTATAATGTAGTTTTGGATCTGGTATGGGTAGGCCACCAACGTCGCATTTTTTTCGTTAATTCCCTTGATATCCTTGACCTACTATTTTTCCAGATGAATTTTTTCCACACAGAATAGAAATATATTTCCATATATATACATACATACATACATATATATATATATATATATATATATATATATATATATATATATATATATATATATATATATATATTTAATAGTTTGGTATGGCACTGATAAAATATTTTTGGTATTTTGATTGGTATAGCATTGAATAAGTAAATTAATTTAGACAAAACTATAGTTTCTATTACATTAACTTGCTCTACTAATGGAAAATGATATTTTTTCAGTCATTTATATTTGAATTGACTTGTGTAAAGCACTTTGTAATTTTTTAATTTAATTCCTAGGTTTGTCCTGGCAGGAAGAATTGCAAATATTTTATATTGTCTAGAGTTACATTAAATGGAAGTTATCTTTCTATTTCTTGCTGCTGGGCTTTGTTAGTAACATACAGAAATGTTAATGATTTCTGTATGTTTATTTCATATCCTGGCAACTTTGCTAAAATAGTTAATTATTCCCATAGTTTTATACTTGATTCTCTAGGATTCACCAAATATTCTTAAACATATCATTTAAAGAGAGTTATAGCTTTCTTACCTCATTTCCTATTCTATTTCATTCAATATAAATTTCTTCTTTTATTGGTAAAGCAGACATTTCTAGTAAAATAGTGAATAGCGATGGTGACAATGGAAATTGTTATTTCCTCCTAATCTTATTGGGAAAGATTCTAGATCATCCCCAATGCATAAAATGCTTGCTAATGGTTTTAGATAAATGCTCCTTATCATTTTAAGAACAATTCAATAATGCCAGGGGAAGGGGAGGGAGGGGGCAGAGACAAAATGGTGGAGTGACAGTAATGATTCACCTAAGCTCTTGGACAAACTCCTTCAGATACCTCTGAAAGGAGAATCTGACCAAATTTTGAAGGTGCAGAATCCAGTGGGACACAGACTGTGAGGGATTCGGAGCCCAGGACAGACTAGAAGGTCCACAAAAAGAATCTGTTCCGTGGCAGGGAGCCCATAGTGCATAGTGTGGCATGTCCAGCCGAGTGGAGCAGAAGGGCCCCGGGAAACCTGAGAGCATCAGGCAGAACCAACGGAGCAGCACTGCACCCGAGGTGGGAGACCAGCAGAGATGAAGGAGTGGCAGCTACTGAACACCAGATATCAGCGCAGCAGCTTCTGAGACTGTCAGTCAGCATATTAATCTTCAGTAAATCACTTAGTTGAATTCTCAGGAGTCAGGATGGTGGAATGATCAGTAAATGCTCTCTCTTCAACCCTTGATGACCATGAAAGAACCATAAAATATTTTCCCAGAAAAATCCGGGATCACTAGGAACAGCAGAGGGAGCAAATAGTCTCATAACACCTGAGGCTAGGAAAATAGCTAAAGGGGATTCCACCTACTCTGGCAGAGGCAAACTGGAAGGACAGAGGACCCAGGGTAGAGAAAACTCTCAGTAGGACACAGGAAACCCTCAGTGCAAGGAGAGGAGACCAAGGAGGGATGGGAACCCACAGTAGCAACTAGGCATGCCTCAGCACTCCATGGGAAACAGGAAGACAATAGGGCAGCTGGGATAACCATCCCCTGAGCTTGCCTTTGTCTCAATTCAGCTGAGGAGATCTCCTGTGACCAGACCACTCCTCCCCCACACTTAAGAACCTAACCCCAGGCCTGGTGAGGAAAACACAAAACAAAAACCTGCTCTTAGCTTTTTCACACAAGTCAGCTCAACACCAAGTTCTGCAGCTTCTAACTGAAAAAACTAGAAGCCACAATACACAATCACCATCATGAATAAAAAGAAGCAAAATAAGCATAAAAAAACCATAGAATCTTTCTATGGGGATAAGGAAAAAAACACAAATACCAGAGAAGTCAGTGGTGAGACTGTACTTCCATCTAAAACTTCAGAAGGGGCTATGAACTGCTCACATGCACAAACAGCTCTCCTGGAACAGCTAAAGAAGCAAATAGAAGAAAAACTGGCCAATGATTTTAGAAGTATAAAAAAAAATAATTCACTGATGAGAATATCTTTTTGAAAAGGAAAATTCAACAAATGGAAAAGGAAGTACAAAAATTAATTGGAAAAAATAAATCCCTAAAAAAAAAACACTTGGTCAAATGGAAAAGGAAACACAAAACCTAAGTGGGAAAATTCGACAAATGGAAAAAAAAGTACAAAAATTTGCTGGAGAAAATAGCTCCTTAAAGGAAAAATTGGACAGATGGAAAAGGAGATGCAAAAGTTAACTGAGGAAAACAATTTCATAAAGATTAGAATTGGGCAAGTAGAAACTAAAGACCCAATGAGAGAGCAAGAAGCAATCAAACAAAATCTAAAGAAGGAAAAGATAGAAGAAAATGTAAAATATCAGATTGGAAAAATGACTGACCTGCAAGATAGATCCAGGAGAGAAAATTCAAGAATTATTGGCCTGCAAGAAAGTCATGATGAAAAAAAAGTCAGGACAATATCTTCCAGGAAATCATCAAGAAAAACTGCCCAGAAGTGCTAGATTCATAGGGCCAAGTAGTCATCAAAAGAATCCACTGTTCTCCTCTTGAATGGGATCCCAAACTCTAAATCCCAAGAAATGTCATTCCCAAATTCCAGAACTATCACGTGAAGGAGAAAACACCACAGGCAACCAGAAAGAAGCAATTCAAATATCGAGGAGCTACATTCAGGATCACACAGGACCTTGTAGATTCTACATTAAAAGATCAAAGGAATTGGAATCTAATATTCCGTAAGGCAAAGTAGTTGGGACTAAACCAAGGATCAACTACCAAGCAAAGATCAGTATAACATTTCGGGCAAGGAGAAGGTCATTTAACAAAGTAAGGGATTTCCAGACTTTTCTGAAAAAAATGCCAGAACTTAGTAGACTATGCAATCTTCAAATGCAGGTCTCAAGAGAATCACAAAAAGGTAAATTGGGGAGAGGAAACTTGCTACTCAATTTGGGCAAACCGTATACCTCCCTGTAAGGGAAGATGATACCTTTAATCTTGTGAATTGTACATCTGTTATGAAATATAAAAGGAATATACATAGAGGAAACGGGTATAAAGTAAATGATGTCAGGTTAAAAATATGATTTAAGTGTGTGAAGGGACTGTAGCAGGAACTGTGAAAAGGAGGAAGCAGAAAATGTTAAATTACATCAATGGAACAAGTACAAAATTATAGTAGAGGGAAAGAGGGGAAGGAGATTAGCATTGTTTAAAAGGTACTCTCCTCTGATTTGTTTCAAGGAGGGAACAATAAACTTACGTAGATAATCCTAACTAGCCCTATAGGCTAGTAGGAGGGGAAGGGGGAAGAAAGGGGAGGGAAGTTAAAAGGGAGGGAAGAAGAAGTAAGGATAAAGGGGAGTAAAAGGGAGGAAGGTTGCAAGAAGGAAGGGAAGGCTGCAGGAGGAGGCAGTGAAAAGTGAATATTATCGAGGAGGGGAAGGGAGATGGGAGAGTTAAAAGCACAAATGGTGGGAAAGAGGATGGAGGGAAATACACAGATTATAATCATAACTGTAAATGTGAATGGAATGGACTCTCCCATAAAATGGAGTTGGAGAAGAAAATGGATTAAAAGCCATAATCCAACAATATGTTGTTTACAAGAAACGCATTTGAAACCCGGGAATACATACAGGATAAAGGTCAAAGGTTGGAGCAGAATATATTGTGCTTCAGCTGATGTAAGAAAAGCAGGAGCAGCAATTTTAATCTTATTCAAAGCAAAAGCAGAAATAGATCTAATCCAAAGAGATAAGAATGGAAACTATATCCTGCTAAAAGGAACCATAAACAATGAAGCAATATCATTACTAAACATGTATGCTCCAAGTGGTATAGCATCCAAATTCTTAGAGAAGTGGTTGGGGGAGTTGAAGGAAGAAACTGACAGAAAAACTACACTAGTGGGGGACCTGAACCTCACCTTTTCTGAACTTGATAAGTAGAACCTCAAAATAAACAAGGAAGTGGTTAAGGAGGTATATAAGACTCTGAATAAGGTAGATATGATAGATCTCTGGAGAATATTGAATGAGAATAGAAAGGAATATAACTTTTTTTCAGTGATACATGGCATATTTAGAAAAACTGACCATGTACTAAGACATAAGGACCTCACATTCCAGTGCAGAAAGGCAGATATAATCAGTGCATCCTTCTGAGATCATAATGCGACAAAAATTATATGTAATAAAAGACCATGGAAAGATAAACCAAAAATCAATTGGAAACTAAATAATCTAATCCTAAAGGAAGACTGGGTTAAAGAAAAAATCAAAGAAACCATCAACAATTTCATTCAAGAGAATGACAATAATGAGACAACCTACGAAATCTTATGGGATACTGCAAAAGCAGTTCTTAGGGGAAATTTTATATCTTTGAATGCCTACATAAATACAATAGAGAAAGAGGAGATCATTGACTTGGGCATGCAACTGAAAAAGCTAGAAAAAGAACAAATGGAAAATCCTCAAGTAAATACTAAATTAGAAATGCTGAAACCCAAAAGAGAGGTTAATAAAATTGAAATTAAGAAAACTCTTGAATTAATAAATAAAACCAATAATTCATTTTATGGAAAAAATAAAATTGATAAATCTTTTTTCAATTTGATTAAAAAAAGAAAGAAGAAAATCAAATAACTAATATTAAAAATGAAAGGGGTGAACTCACATCCAATGAGGAGAAAATTAAAACAATAATTAGAAATTACTTTGCCCAACTTTATGCCCAAAAATTCGATAATCTAAATGAGATGGAGTATTTCAAAAAATACAATTTGCCCAGACTAACAGAAGAGGAAGTTGAATACTGAAACAACCCCATCTCACAAAAATAAATTGAGCAAACTATCAATGAACTCCCTAGGAAAAAATCCCCAGGGCCAGATGGATTTACAAGTGAATTCTATCAAACTTTTAAGTAACAGTTATTTGCAATACTGTTTAGACCATTTTTGAAAATTTGGGAAGAAAGAGTACTCCCAAATTCTTTCTATGATATAAATATGGTTTTGATACCCAAATGAGGAAGAGACAAAACAAAGAAAGAAAATTATAGACCAATTTCTCTAATGAACAAAGATGCAAAAATTTTATATAAGATTTCAGCAAAACGAATACAGTATCTTATCAGGAGATTAATGCATTATGATCAGGTAGGATTCACGCCAGGAATGCAGGGCTGGTTCAATATTAGGAAAACTATTAGCGTTATCGATCATATCAACAGCAAAATTAACAAAAACCACATGATTATCTCAACATATGGAGAAAAAGCTTTCAACAAAATACAACACTCATTCCTATTAAAAACACTGGAGAACATAGGAATAAAGGGAACTTTCCATAAAATAATAAGCAGTATCTACATAAAACCTTCAGGAAGCATTATTTGCGATGGAGATAAGCTAGATGTATTTCCAATAAGATCAGGGCTGAAACAAGGACGTCCATTGTCACCACGATTATTCAATATGGTACTCGAAATGCTAGCTGTAGCAATTAAACAAGATAAAGAAACTGAAGGAATAAGAATAGGCAAAGAATAAACTAAGTTAGCACTCTTTGCAGATGATATGATGATATACTTAGAGACTCAGGTAAGAAGCTACTTGAAATAATAAACAACTTTGGCAAAGTTACAGGTTACAAAATAAACCTACACAAATATTCTGCATTCCTATATATTACTAACAAAGTCAAACAACAAGAGACAGAAAGAAAAATCCCATTTAAAGCTAGCGTAGACACTATAAAATACTTGGGAGTTTACCTGCCAAAACAAATCCAGGGACTATATGAACACAGTTAGAAGATACTTTTTGCACAAATAAAGTCAGATTTAGGTAAGTGGAAAAACATCACTTGCTCGTGGGTAGGCCCAGGTCATATAATAAAAATGACAATCCTATCTAAATTAATTTACTTATTTAGTACCATATCAATTAAACTATCAGATAATTATTTTCAAGAGCTGGATAAAATAATATCAAAATTCATTTGGAAGAACAAAAGATCCAGAATATCAGAGGCACTAATGAAAAGAAATGTTAGGGAAGGTGGCCTATCGCTACCAGATATCAAATTGTACTATAAAACAGCAGTTATCAAAACAACTTGGTATTGGCTAAGAAACAGAAGGGTAGACAAGTGGAATAGACTTTGCACTCAAGACACAGCAGGCAAGGAATATAGCAACCTCCAGTTTAATAAACCCAATGACCCCAGCTTCGGGGATAAGAAATGTACTGCTCAACAAAAATTGTTGGGAAACCTGGATAACAGTGTGGCAGAAACTAGGCATAGATCCATGCCTCACAACGTACACAAGAATAGAGTCCAAATGGGTACACAATCTAGGTAGAAAGATTGATATCACTGACAAACTGGAGGAGCAAGGAATAATGTATTTATCAGATTTATGATGAAAGGAAGAATTTTTTACTAAAGAAGAGACAGAAAGCATTATGAAATGCAAAATGGATAATTTTGATAACATTAACCTGAATAGTTTTTGCACAACCAAACCCAATGGAACCAAAATTTGGAGAGATTTAGTAAATTGGGAAAGAATTTTTACAGCTGATCTCAGGGATAAAGGCCTTATTTCTAGAATATACAGAGAACTGAGTAAAATGTACAACAATCCAAATCATTCCCCAATTAATAAATGGTCAAAGGATATGAACAGGCAATTTTCAGAGGAAGAAATTAAAGATATCTATAATCATATGAAAAAATGCTCTAAATCACTTTTGATTAGAGAAACGCAAATCAAAATAACTCTGAGGTACCACATCACACCTGTAAGATTGGCAAACATGACAGAACAGGAAATTTGTAAAATGTTGGAGAGGATGTGGGAGAGTTGGAACACTAATTCATTGTTGGTGGACCTATGAGCTCATCCGACCACTCTGGAGAGCAGTTTGGAACTATGACCAAAGGGCTACAAAAATGTTCATACCCTTTTACCCAGCAATATTGCTACTAGGACTTTATCCCCAAGAGATCATAAAAATGGGAAAGGGTCCCACATGTACAAAAATATTTATAGCAGCACTCTTTGTAGTTACCAAAAACTGGAAGTCAAGGGGATGTCCATCAATTGGGGAATGGATGAATAAATCATGGAATATGAATGTAATGGAGTACTACTGCGCCATAAGAAATGATAAACAAGAAGACTTCAGGGAGGCCTGGAAGGACTTAATTGATGTGATACTGAGAAAAAGGAGCAGAAGCAGGAGAACTTTGTGCACATCAATGACCACAGTGTGTGACAGTTTTTTTTCTGGAAGACTTGGAACTTTGTAATAATCCAAGAATGGTTAGAATGGTTTTCTAAGGCAAAATGCCTTCCACACTCAGAGAAAGAACTATGGAATTCATTCACAGAATGTACGAGATCATGTTTGTGTGTGTGTGTATGTGTGTGCATGTGTATTTTGTTTTGATTTGTTGTCTGATTTCTTCCATTTATTTTAGTTCATCTACATAGCAAAAGTATAGTGAAAAGGTGTACAGTAGGAAAGTATATGTAGATCCTGTATAGAATAGTATGCCGTCTTGAGGAGGCAGGGGCATAATGGGTGGTAGGTGTGGGACGGTAAAAATCGAAGTTTTATGGTAGTGACTTTAGAACATTAAAAAATAAATAAAATAATAAAAGAAAAAGAAAATTTCCCTTTATTTCTCTGTGCTCTAATATATTTAAAAGGAACAGGTTTTGTGTTTCGTCAAAAGTTTTTCTGAATCAATTGAGAAAATCAAATGATTTCTTAGTTTTGTTATTGAAATGCTCAATTATGATGATAGCTTTCCTAATATGGAAACAACCCTGAATCCCTGGTATAAATCACTCCTCATCAAATGTATTATGCTCATAATAAATTCCTATACCCTCTTTGAAAATATGTCATTTTATTTTATTAATTTATTTGTTTTCAGTTTTCAAAAATCATTTCCATTTGTTTTCAATTTTCTCCTCATCTCTCCCCTCTCATTTCCCAAGACAACATGCAATCTTATAGGAGTCCTACACATACATTCTACTAAACACATTATCACATTAGTCATGTTGCACAGAAGAATTAAAAGGAATGGGAGAAACCATGAGAGAAGGCAAAACAAAACAAAATATAAGAAAGAGAAAATACTCTGCCTCCTTCTGTGTTCTGATTCTATTGTTTTGTTTTGTTTTTTCTCTGTATGTTGATGACATTTTGTATCAAGTGTCCTTTGGAAATGTTTTAGTTCCTTGCATTGGTGTGAAGTGCTAAGGCTATAAAAATACTCTCGTCATACATTATGTTACTGTGTGGGATGTTGTACCATCTCTGCTGACTTCACTCAGCATCATTTCATATGACTATTTTCAGGTTTTTCTGAAGTGTACATGTTCATCATTTCTTAAACCATAGTAGGATTCCATTACATTCATAAACTACAACTTGTTCAGCCATTCCCCAATTTATGGATATTATCACATTTTCAAGTTCTTGCCCATCCCAAAAAGAGCTATTGTAAATCTTTTTCTACGTGTGGGTCCTTTTCACATTTTTGTGATCTCTTTGGGATACAGTCCTAGAAGTGAAATTTCTGGGTCAAAGGACATGAAATTTTTTTTTAAATTTATTTATTTTTAGTTTTCAACATTCATTTCCCAAAAAACTATAGCTACATCTTGTGTTATACTGATTGTATTTCTACAATCCTCAAATTGTTTCTTTCTAGCTGCTTGTAATATTTTTTTTTTCCTTAACTTGCTAACTCTGGTATTTGGCTACAGTGTTCCTCGGAGTTTCTCTTTTTAGATCTCTTTCAAGAGGTAATTGGTGGATTCTTTCAATATTTTTTTTTGCCTTCTGGTTCTAGAATATCAGGGCAGTTTTACTTGATAATTTCATGAAAGGTGATGTCTAGCCTCTTTTGTTGATCATCTTTCCAGTAGTCCCATAATTTTTAAATTGTCTCTCTTGGATCTATTTTCCAGTTCAGTTGTTTTTCCAATGAGATATTTCACATCATCTTCCATTTTTTCATTCTTTTGGTTTTGCTTTGTGACTTCATCGTTTTTCATAATGTCATTATCGTTCATATGTTCTATTCTAAGTTTTAAAGAAGTGTTTTCTTTTCTTTTTATTTAACTTTTAACATTTATTTTCACAAAATTTTGGGTTGCAAATTTTCTCCCCTTTTATCCCCTCCCCCGCCCAAACCCAAGCATTCTAATTGCCCCTGTGACCAATCTGCTCTCTCTTCTATCCTCCCTCTCTGCCCTTGTCTCCGTCTTCTCTTTTGTCCTGTAGGGCCAGATAGCTTTCTTTACCCCTTAACCTGTATTTCTTATTTCCTAGTGGTAAGAACATTACAGTTGATCCTAACACTTTGAGTTCCAACTTCTTTAGCTCCCTCCCTCTCCACCCCTTCCCTTTGGAGGACAAGCAATTCAATATAGGCCAAATCTGTGTAGTTTTGTAAATGATTTCCATACTAGTTGTGTTGTATAGGACTAACTATATTTCCCTCCATCCTATCCTGTCCCCCATTACTTCTATTCTCTTATGATCCTTTCCCTCCCCATGAGTGTCGACCTCGGATTGCATTCTCCTCCCCATGCCCTCCCCTCTATCCTCACCCACACCCTGCTTGTGCCCTTGTCCCCCACTCTCCTGTATTGTGAGATAGGTTTTCCTATCAAAATGAGTGTGCATTTTATTCTTTCCTTTAGTAGAATGTGATGAGAGTAGACCTCATGTTTTTCTCTCGCCTCCCCTCTTTATCCCTCCACTAATAATTCTTTTGCTTGCCTCCTTTATGAGAGATAATTTGCCCCATTCAATTTCTCCCTTTCTCCTCCCAATATTTCTCTCTCACTGCTTGATTTCATTTTTTTTAGGATATGATCTCATCCTCTTCAATTCACTCTGTGCACTCTGTCTCTATGTATGTGTGCGTGTGTGCATGTGTGTGTGTGTGTACTCCCACCCAGTACCCCGATACTGAAATGTTTGAAGAGTTACAAATATTGTCTTTCCATTTAGGAATGTAAACAGTTCAACTTTAGCGAGTCCCTTATGACTTCTCTTTACTGTTCACCTTTTCATGGTTCTCTTCATTCTTGTGTTTGAAAGTCAAATTTTCTTTTCAGCTCTGGTCTTTTCATCAAGAAAATTTGAAAATCCTCTATTTCATTGAAAGACCATTTTTTCTCCTGAAGTATTATACTCAGTTTTGCTGGGTAGGTGGTTCTTGGTTTTAGTCCTAGTTCCTTTGACTTCTGAAATATCCTATTCCATTCCCTTCAATACCGTAATGTAGAGGGTGCTAGATCTTGTGTTATCCTGATTGTATTTCCACAATACTTGAATAGTTTCTTTCTAGCTGCTTGCAATATTTTCTCTTTCACCTGGAAATTCTGGAATTTGGCCAAAATGTTCCTCGGAGTTTCTCTTTTTGGATCTCTTTCATGCGGTGTTCTGTGGATTCCTTGAATATTTATTTTGCCCTCTGGTTCTAGAATCTCAGGGCAGTTTTCCTTGATAATTTCGTGGAAGATGATGTCTAGGCTCTTCTTTTGATCATGGTTTTCAGGTAGTCCCAGAATTTTTACATTGTCTCTCCTGAATCTATTTTCCAGGTCAGTTGTTTTTCCAATAAGATATTTCATATTATCTTCCATTTTTCCAATCTTCTCACTATGTTCTGTGATATCTGTCTTTCTCACAAAGTCCTTAGCATCCATCTGTGCCATTCTAGTTTTGAAAAACTATTTTCTTCAGTGAGCTTTTGAATCTCCTTTTCCATTTGGCTAATTCTGCTTTTCAAAGCATTCTTCTCCTCATTGGCTTTTTGAACCTCTTTTGCCAATTGAGTTAGGCTAGTTTTCAAGGTGTTAATTTCTTCAACATTTTTTTGGTTCTTCTTTAGCAGGGAGCTGATCTGCTGTTCATGCTTTGACTTCATGTCTCTCATTTCTCTTCCCAGTTTTTCCTCCACCTCTCTAACTTCATTTTCAAAATTCTTTTTGAGCTCTTCCATGGCCTGAGCCCATTGGGTGGGCTGGGACACAGAAGCCTTGATTTCTGTGTCTTTGCCTGATGGTAAGCATTGTTCTTCCTCATCAGAAAGGAAGGGAGGAAATGTCTGTTCTCCAAGAAAGTAGCCTTCAATAGTTTTATTTCTTTTCCCTTTTCTGGGCATTCTCCCCAGCCAGTGACTTGACCTCTGAATATTCTCCTCACACCCACCTTGCCTCCTGGTCCTCCCAGCCAGCGTTTGGGGACTGAGATTCAAATGCTGCTTCCAGCCTTAGGGCTTTTGGCAGAGGCAGGGCTGCTATTCAGTGTGAGAATTAAGTTCAGGTGGTCAGGTCGGGGCAAGGCTGCCTCTCAGGCTCAGTTCCCTCAGGGGGTTTATGCACAGACCTTCCACAATGGATCCAGGCTCCTGCCCGCTTGGGGAGCCCCTGTCTGCAGCCGCCTCTCAGCTTCTACCTCCCGGGGGGGGGGCGAATCATGGGGGCACCCCACTCCCCCATTGACCCGCCAAAGAGACTCTCTCACTGACCCCTGTCACCTGTGGGTGGAGGGGCTTGTGCGGCCGCTGGAGATACCGTCTCTGAAGCCTACTCAGATTTGTACCTCTCGGGGCCGGGGCCGCCGCAGTTCTGGGCTGGGCTCTGCCTCTGCAGTGCGATGGACCTTTTGCGAGAGGTTTGCATGTCCCCCTGTGGGTGGAGGGACCCGCATGGCCGCTGGAGATCCCGTCCCCGTAGCCTGCTCGGATCTTTTCCTCACGGTGTCGCGGCCGCTGCAGGGCTGCCCTCTGCTCCCAGTCCCGGCGCCCAGTCCGCAGCGTGAAGGACCCCCCGCGAGAGGTTTGCAGGTCTCTCCCGAACAGAAATCTCCCTCGCTCCAATATTCCGTGGCCTCTGAGTGCAGAATTCACCGTGAGTTGGTCCCCTCTAACCGTTCTGTTGGTTGTGGGTTCGGAGCTATGTGTATGTGCGTCTTTCTACTCTGCCATCTTGGCTCTGCCCCCGGATCAAAGAAGTGTTTTCTTCAGTGAGCTTTTGAACCTCCTTTTCCATTTGGCTAATTCTGCTTTTTAAAGCATACTTCTTCTCATTGGCTTTTTGAAGCTCTTTTGCCAGTTGAGTTAGCCTATTTTTAAAAGTGTTATTTTCTTCAGCATTTTTTGAGTCTCCTTTAGCAAGTTGTTTACTGACTTTTCATGATTTTTGTACCACTCTCTCATTTCTCTCCCCAAATTTTCCTCCACCTTTCTTATTTGATTTTCAAAATCCCTTTTGAGTTATTCCTGAGCTCAAATGGCCTGAGACCCTTGAATATTTATTTTGGATGTTTGGGATACAGAAGCCTTTACTTTTATATATTTCCCTGTTCTTCCTCATCTGAAAGGATGGGAGATGATATCTGTTCACCAAGATAATAACCTTCTATCGTCTTATTTTTCCCATTTTTGGGTATTATCCCAACCAGTTACTTTACTTTTGGGTCCTTTATGAAGAGTAGAGTGTACTCTGGGGATCTATAAATTTTCAGTTCCTCCAAAGTGGCACAATCAAGTATATACATTTATCTGGGAGCAACAAGAGACCTTTGTGCACAGAATCTGTGAGTAGTAGTTTCCTTTCCACAACCACCTGCCCTCCAGTTTCACCAAGTCAGCACTGGGGGCTGAGATGCAGATAAGCTGCTCTATTCTCGCAGGGGCTTTAGGTGGGGTTAGGGCCGCCACAAAAGGCTGAGGTACAGATCAGTTGCTCAGTTCACCCATGGGCTTTACAATCCAACAATGGTTGCAGGCTGCTGTGGGAGCTGCTGCTGCCTGATGGGGTCTCTGTCCCCTCTCCCTGGGGCTGGAGCTATGGGAAGACCCTGCTGTCTTCTCAGCCAGCTGAAAAAACCCTCTCACCAACCTTTTGCCCTTGTGGATTGAGAGATCTTCCAACTGCTCCTACTGCCACTGGGGATTCCACCCCCAAAGCGTGCTTGGTTCCTCCTTCCAGTGCTGGCACCATGGGGCCAAGGCTGAGCTGGGTTCTGCTCTGTGTCAGGAAGACACATATTTCCTGTCAGCCTTTCAGGTCACCCTGGGTTGGAAATCTCCTCTACTCTATTGTTCTGTGGTTTCTGCTGCCCTAGAATTTGTTTAGGGTCATTGTTTACAGATATTTTATGGGCTGTGGGAGAAGAGCTAGTTTATGTAAGTCTTCCTACTCTGCCATCTAGGCTCTGCCCCAGTATGCACATTTTAATAAACCTATGGGCGTAGTTCAAAATTGTTCCCCAGAATGGTCAGATCATTTCACAGCTCCACCAACAATGAATTAATTTTCCAACTCTTCCACATCTTCTTCAACATTTATCATTCACCTGTTTTGTCATGTTAGTCAATCTGATAGGTGTGATCTGGTACTTCAGAGGTTTTAGTTTGGATCTCTCTAATTAATAGTGATTCAGAGCATTTTATGCTCTATATCTAATATGGTGAAATGACTAGAGACAGCTTTAATTTCTTCCTCTCAAAACTGACTCTTTGTATCTTTTGACCATTTATCAACTGACAAATGACCTATATCCTTGTAAACTTGATTCAGTTCTCTATATATTTTAGAAATGAGGCTTTTATCACAGACACTAGTTGAAAAAAATTTTTCCAAGGTTTCTGCTTCCCTCCTAATCTTAGTTGAATTGGCTTTGTTTCTGCAAAAACTATTCAATTTAAGGTAATCAAAATTATCCATTTTGCATTTCATAATATTCTCTATTTCTTGTTCGGCCATAAATTTCTCCATTCTCCATTACTCTGAAAAACAAGCTATTCTTTTTTCCCCTAATTTGTTTACGGTGTCAGCATTTATACCTAGATCATGTACCCAATTGAACTTTATTCTAGTATATGGTGGCAGACATTTGTCTACGCCCAGTTTTCACCACACTATTATCTAATATTCCCAAAAGTTTTTTTTTTTTTTTAGACAGTGAGTACGTTCTTATTAGTAATCCAGCTGTATGGTACAGTGGATAGAGCACCAGTGCAGGAGTCAAGAGTTCAAATCTCACCTCATACACTTGACACTCACCAGCTCTGTGACCTTGGGCAAAGTCACATCTCATCCTGGATCATCTCCAGTCATCCTGATGAATATCTGGTCACTGGATTCCCATGACTCTGGAGGAGAAGTGTGGCTGGTGACCTGCGCAGCCCTCTCTCACTCAAAAGAAAGTCAAGTGTAAATCATGCATCTCAGAAGCTCCTGTCCTTGGTTTTATCAAACAGCACAATGCTGGAATAACTGACTACTGTGTCTTCTCTACCAAACCTATTCCAGTGATATAACTCTCCATTTCTTAGCCAGTACAAAGTGATTTTGACAATTGCTGTTTTATAATACAATCTGAGATCTGGTATGGCTATGCCACCTTCCCTAGCATTTCTTTTCATTAATCCCCTTGATATTCTGGACCTTTTGTTTTTCCAGATGAATTTTGATACTATTTTTTCTTACTCTAGAAAATAATTTTCTGATATATTGTTGGCATGGTATTGAATAAGTAAATTAATTTAGGTAATATTGTCATTTTTATTATATTACTTCAGGCTACACATGACCAAGTGATGTTTTTCTAGTTATTTATATCTGACTTTACTTATGGGAAAATTGTTTTGTAGTTGTCCTCGTATAGTAATTGGGTTTGTTTGGCAGGTAGGCTCCCAAATATTTTGTAGTGCATTCTGTAACTTTAAATGGAATTGTTCTTTCTATGTCTTGCTGTTGGGCTTTTTTAGTAATATAGAGAAATGCAGATGATTTACGTGGATTTAATTTTTTATCCTGCATATATGTCAAAGTTGTTTATTATTTCCAGTAATTTCTTTTTTAATTAATTCTCTAGGATTGTCAAAGTATATCCTGATTTCATCTCCAAAGAGTGATATCTTAGTTTCTTCTTATAATTCCATCAATTTATTTATCTCCTCTTATCGCTAAAGCTAACATTTCTTGCACTATATTGAATAACAGTGCTGATAATGGACATCCTTGTTTCACCCTCCATCTTGGTGGAAATTCCTCTAGTTTATATTCATTACGTACAATACTTCATGATGGTTTTAGGTTGATACAACATATTATTTTAAGCAAGACTCCATTTATTCCTATGCTCTCAAGTGTTTTCAACAGGAAATTGGTGTTGTGTTTTCTCACAAGTTTGTTCTGCATCTTAAAATAATCATAAAGTTTCTGCTAGTTTTGTTGTTGATATGATCAATGCTTCTGATAATTTTCCTAACATTGAATTATCCCTGAAGACCTGGTATAAATCCTGCCTGATCATAGTGTATTATTTTCATGATAAGTTGCTGTAATTTTTTTTGCTAATATCTTATTTAAAATTTTTGCATCTATAGTCATTAGGGAAATAGGTCTATATTGGTCTTTTTATGATGTGACTCTTCCTGTTTTAGGTATCAGAACCATGTCTGTAATATAAAAAAATTGATAGGACTGCACCAGTTTTCCCAAACAGTCTATATAATGTTGGAATAACTATTCTTTAAATGTTTGATATAATTTGGTGGTAAATCCATCTCGCCCAGGAGATTTTTTCCTAGGGAGTTCAGTTATGGCTTGTTCAAATTTTTTGTCTGAATTGGGATTATTTGAGTATTGTACTTCTATTTCTGTTAATCTAGGTAATTTTTATATTTTTTTTAGTATTCCTGCATTTCACTTAGATTTTCAAATTTATGGGCATGCAGTTGGGTAAAATAATTTCCATTTATTATTTTAATTTCCTCTTTATTGGAAGTTAGTTCATATTTTTCATTTTTGATATTGATAATTTGGTTTTCTTCTTTTTTTAATCAAATTGGTCAAAAGTGTATCAATTTTTTTTCATAAAACCAACTCTTAGTTTTATCTATTAGTTCAATAATTTTCCGAATTTCAATTTTATCAGTCTCTCCTTTGGTTTTCAGTAATTCCAATTTTGTATTTAATTGGTGATTTTCAATTTGTTCTTTCTTTATCTTTTTCAGTTGCACGCCCAATTTATTGATCTCCTCTTTCTCTATTTTATTTATGTAAACATTCAATGATATAAAACTTCCCCTAAGAACTGCTTTTGCTGCCTCCCATAAGTTTTGGTAGGTTGTCTCATTATTATAATAATCTTGAGTGAGGTTATTGATTGGTCTGTGATTTGTTGTTTGATCTATTCATTCTTTAGGATTAGATTATTTAGTTTCAATTAATTTTTGGGCTATCTTTTCATGGATTTCATTACGTACAATTTTTATTGCATCATGATCTGAAAAGTATGTGCCAACTATCTCTGCCTTTTTGCACTGTATTGTGAAGATTTTATGCCCTAGTATACACTCAAATTTTGTGTATATGCCAAGTACTGCTAAGTAGAAGTTATATTCCTTTCTATCCCCCTTCAGTCCTCTCCAGAGGTCTATCATATCTACCTTATCCAGAATCCTGTCCACCTCCTTAACTTCTTTCTAGTTTATTTTCTTTAGATTTATCAAGTTCAGTGGTGTTAAGGTATAGGTCCCCCACTCGTACAGTTTTTCTGTCTATTTCTTTCTCTAATTCTCTTAACTTCTCCTCTGTATAGACCACTTGGTCCATATAAGTTTAGTAATATTATTTTATTTACTATGGTGTCTTTTAGCAGGATATAGTTTCTTTATTTATCCATTTTCATTTGATCTATTTCTTTTGCATTGTTTGAGATTCGGATTGCTGCCCCTGATTTACTTTTTTTTTTTTTTTACATCAGCTAAAACCTAATATATACTGCTCTAAGCTTTTACCTTTATACTCTATGTAACCACCTGTATAAAATGTGTTTTTTGTGAACAACATATTGTAGGATTATGTTTTTTAATTCATTCTTCTATGTGCCACCGTTTTATGGGAGAGTTCATCCAATTCACATTCTCCCCTATGATTTCTATCTCTGTCTTTCTCTCCATTCCTTCCCCTTTCTCGTTTATGCTTTGATTTCTTTTCTGCCTTCCCTCCTCATAAATGTTTTGGTTTTGAACACCACCTCCCTCAATATTCCCCCTCTTCTATCAGTCCCCTTCCCTTTTCTTTCCTATTTCCTCTTATAATGCCTGTAGGTTAAGTTAGATGTCTATACTTGAATATATTCTTCCCACCTTAAAGAAAATCTGATGAGAGTAAACCTCAAACCGTGCTCATCTTCCCTCCCCTCTTTCCCTCTACTATGATATATTTTTAGTCCTTTTCTTGTGATGTAAATTACCATTTTTTTCCTCCTCCTGTCCTCTTGTCCTGTTACAATTCCTTCAAACCCTTTAATTATGTTTTCATAATCATCACGTCAGTTTATTCATGCCCAGTCCCTCTCTCTATGTTTATCCCTTTTAAATGTCACAAGAAATAAACAATTCCAAAAATTCACACATGTCATTCTCCCATATAGGGATATAAACATTTAGGCTACATTGTATAATACATATTTTTTTCTTTTTTTCATCCCTGTTTAGCTTTGTATGTCTCTTGATTCTTGTATTTCAAGTTCAAGTTTTCTATTGAGCTCTTTCCTTTTCATGAGGAAATGTCTGGAAATCCCTTGTTACATTGAATGTCTATCTCCTTGCTTGAAAGATTATGTTCCAGTTTTGCTGGGCAATTGGTCCTCGCTTGTAGTTCAAGGATTTGATTGTTTTATGGAATATCATATTCCAATCCTTCTGATCTTTTAATGTAGAAGCAGCAAAGTCCTTTGTGATCCTGACTTATTCATTAAATTCATTAATATTAGAATTGTTTCTTTCTGGCTGCTTGCAGTATTATTTCCTTGAGCTGGTAGCTATGGAATTTGACTACAATATTCCATGGTATTTTCAAATTAGGATCTCCTTGAGGAGGTGAGCAGTGGATTCTTTCTATGACTGCTTTGCTCTCTGGATGTAAGACCTAAGGGTAGTTTTACATGATGATTTATTGGATGATATTGTCCAGACTCTTTGTTTCATCGTGGTTTTCTGGTAGAAAAATAATTCTTAGATTTTCTCTCAAGGATCTGTTCTACAGGTCAATTTCTTTTCCAATGAGATATTTTACATTTTCTTCTATTTTTTTTCATTCTTTAGATTTTGTTTGACTGATTTGTGATGTCTCATAGAATCATTAACTTCTACTTTCCAAATTCTAATATTTGATAAATTGTTTACTTCAGTTAGCTTTTGTACTTCCTTTTCCATTTGTACAATTTTCCAGTTAAATTTTGGGCTTCTTTATCCATTTTGCCAGTTTAATTTTTTAAGGAGCTGTTCTCTTCAGTGAACATTTTTTTTTTCCATTTTGTCAATTGTATTTTTAAAATAAGCTGCCAATTATTCTTTTACTTCTCTAATTTGACTTTTAAAACCCTTCTTTAGCTCTTCCAAGAATTCTCTTTGGGCTTGAGAACAATTCATATTCCCTTTTGGAATTTCAGATGTGAGTATGTTGTCAGTGCTCTCCTCTTCATATTTTGGTCTTTTCTGTCCCCTTGGTAAGATTCCTTGCTCCTTGCTTTTCTGATTTTCTTCTTGCTCATGATAATTGTCTTTATCCTGATTTTTAAAATGGATTTCTGAATCTGGGGCAAAGAGGGCTCTGTGCCATGTTTCTTGTGCTGAAAACATGAGACCTGGTTACTCACTTTGTGTGTTATGGCCTCTATTTCTTTCAGCTAGAAGCTATATAATGCTACAGCTTATCTGGTGTTGAGCTGGCTGGTGTGTGTCAAGGTCAAGGCCAGGTGAATTCTTTCTGAGTTTCCCTTGCCTTACACTGAAGCTCATGGCATAAGGTGTGGGGGAGGAGTTGTCTGGTCATAAGAGGTCTCCTCCTCCCTTAGGATTTAACTGGAGAAGATGGAGGCTCAGAAACTGGTGTACTCCATCTACACTGGTGTTTGCCCAATTCCTCTGGCTGTGCTAGCACATGCCTGGGGTCCTGGTGTTGGTCGTCTACCTCCTTGGGACTGAGGATCTCCTCCTGCACCACTGAGTTAAGGCTTGCTGGAATGCCTCTGGTCTTGTACTGGTCCCCTTTAGCCACAGCAAGAGATACTCTTCTCATCAATCTCCCTAGCCTCCAGAGATGAGAGACTAAAGTGTGCCTTCTGCTTATCCCCTTATTCTAGAATTTTTCCTGGGAAAATATTATCTGGGTTTTTACAGGTCAACAAGAGAAACGTGAGAGCATTTGCAGTTTATTCAAAAATCTTGGCTTCTGGAAGTTTATGCAGGTGACTTCCAGACATTTAATCTGTGAGCTGATAGTCTCAGGAGTAGCTGCTGCTATTACTAGTGGCTCCACATTTCTCTGACTCAGTTCCACTGGACTCCTGTGCTGTGCTGACATGTTTGAGAATCAACATTGTTGCTTCAGCTTCAGTAGGCCTGAGGCTGCTCCCTCTCCACTGTGGTGGATTCTGCACTGGTGCAACCTGTGCTTTCTGTGCTCCCCCAACCCCACGTAACAGATTCTTCTCTTTGACCTTCTGGGATGTCCAGGGCTCGAACTCTGTCACCCTCTGTCTCCTAGTGGATTCTACAACTCCAAAATTTGTTCAAATTCACTTTTTAGAGGTAGGAATTTCTGAAGGAATTTCTGGTAGACCACTGGTTTCTCTCCGCTTTCACTCCACTCTCTTGGCTCTTTCCACTCACTAATATTTTATTTTGAATGTTTGTATCAATATTCATTAGGGAAATTGTCTTTCTTTGTTTTAGCTCTTCCTGGCTTAGGTGCTAGTACCGTATTTGTACCATAAAAGGAATTTGGTAAGACTCTTCTCCTTGTTTTTTCCAAATAGTTTATATAGTATTTAAATTAATTGTTCTTTAAATGTTTGGTAGAATTCACTTTTACCCTGTTGCTATTGTTACCATAACCATCCTCCGAATCACCCAACGTCACAACCTAAATATCCTCCTCAACAATTCATCCTCTCTTACTTCCCAGATTCAATCTGTTGTGAATTCCTGTTGATATTCACTTCTAAATATCGATCATGTAGACCTCCTTCTCTCTTACGACCTTCTCACCAATCACCTAACGTTAGACTATTGGAATAAACTAATGATTGATCTCCCTTCCTCAAGTCTCTTCCCACTGCAGTACTTTTTCCACTCAGCTATCAAATTAATCAGCTTAAAGCGATGATCTGACAATGTCACTCATCTCCCCATCCTACTCATTCATTAAAATCTTGTGATTCCCTATACTCTTCAGGATCAAATATAAAATGCCATTTGGCATTCAAAGCCCTTTACAACCTGACCAACTCTTAATTTTGTCTTACTGCTCCCACCCATGAAAATTGCTACCCAGTGATCCTGACTTTCTTGCTTTTCCTCTAATAAGAAACTCCATCTTCGTCCTCTGGGCATTTCCTCTTCCCTGTAATCCCTCTTCTCCTCCACTCTCTGGCTTTCTTAACTGCCTTCAAGTTCTAGATAAAATACTAATTTGAACAAGAAGCTTCTCCTATTCCACATAATGCTAATGTAATCCTTATTTTTTGTTTGCACATAATTCTTTTAATTTCTTGACCCCCTTCCCCATTAGTATATTTCATTTTTGAGAATTGTGGCTGTCTTTCTTTGTTATTCCAAGAGCATCACATATTGCCTTTTAAATAGTAGATGTTTAAAAAAAGCTTTTCAATTGTGAGTAACTTTTATTGTCCTTTCCATTTATATTTTTGGAGTCATTGTGTAAATTACTTGGTTCTGTTTCCATCACTCTTCATTAGATCATATAAATCTTTTGATCCTTATCTGTATTCACATTTACTGTTTCTTACATCTTAGCAATATTCCATTACATTAATGTTTGTCATTCAATAATTGCTTGAAATCTTCTTTTCAATATACTACTTTCCAAACTGTTTGCTTGTCTACATTTCTTTCTGAAACTTTCTGTACTTCTTTATGTACTATTACAAATATTTCAATGGCTTTAACAATACTGTGACACTTTTCTCCTTCCTTCTTTATTAAAAATAGAAAAACTGAAACAATTTAAATTAAATAAAAGGATGTAAAAAATACATTTATATTTTTGCTAATTGATTGGCAAATGAATATATATATATATACATGTATATATTTACAAAAGTTTATTTTCATAATATATTTTGTATTATATATATATTTAATTCCATTAATTTATTATGTATTAGATGGTTGGTAATATACTTCTTCTAAGGTCCTCTGAGGAAATTGTTGGTTATTACTTTAATCAGAGTCTTTAAATCTTTTCAAGTTGTTTTTCTTTTCCATGCTATTGTCTCTGTGTAATTTGTTCTGGCACTGTTCATCCATCAGTTAATATCCATCAATTGTTTGTATTTTCCAAGATTCTATGAAATAATCTCTTCCATAATTTAGTACATCAACTAATATTCCATGTCATTCACATACCATAATCTTATGAGCTTTCCCCCTGCTGATGAAAAACCATATCCCCTATAATTTTCCAGTTCTTTTCTTTCACTCTTTTTCTGCCTTTTACATTCACTTCAGTAACTTTGTTTTGGTTGGAACTACTTTTCCCCTGGTATCAATTCCTCTCTTAAACCCCATCCCTTTCCAAGCATATCTACTTATCTGTTAAATATAATGTATTTGTACTCCAAATTCTGTGCGTGTTTAATTTTCTTTTGTAAGATTCAGGTGAATCGTAACATGGAAAATAAAATTAGAGTCATTAAGTGTATATACCATGACCTAAGGAGAATCACAATTACAGATGATCTATAAGGCAATTCAAAGATTTCGCTGCGGGATTGAGTATCTTGTAGCATATTGCTGATTATTGTTTTAGATCTGCAAGGGAACTTAGGGAACACATAACCAGACATTCCAAATGTCCCTCCCTGTAGAGATGAGGAAACTGAAACTTATTGAATTCACTCCCCTTTTTTTCTCAGTGAGTTGGGTGGTGACCTTGGGCCCAAAATTAGTTGTTGTTCAGTCACTAAAATCATGTCCGACTCTTCATGAGTGCATTTGGGATTTTCTTGTCAGAGATCATGGAGTGCTTTGTCATTTGCTTCTCCAGACCATTTGACAGATGAAGAAACAGATACAACATTAAGTGAGTTGTCCAGGGTCATACAGCTCCTAAGTGAGTAGGGACAGATTTAAAGTAACACAGATGTATCTTCCTGACTCTAGGCATGGCACTGTACCCAGTGAGCCACCCAGCTACCTCTAGACTCAACAGGTAGGAGAAAGAATGAAGGGACTTCTGTGTTGCTTCTATTTGGGGAGTAGGGTTGACATGAATTTGGGAGTGAGAGAGAAGGATTCTTCAATGTCTTGTTTCTCTGGCCCTTCAATACAATTTTGGAGATAGTAGAGGAGGAGGATTCTCCAAGTGTTAAGCATTAAAGATATGAAGATTAAATTAAATAGTACTGACCATGAAAACAATTGAATTAGATTGGTGTACAGAGTTGGAAATGTGTTCTGTATGAGACAAATGCTATTCATAAGCTGAATGAAAGCAGGAACTACTTTTAACCCCTGAAAATTTAAAAGCGACCATATGATTTCAATGTCTTTACTTGAAAACTATGGCTGGCAAATTTTACATATTCTATTGTTGAAACCACTTTTAAATCTGCTCTTATGAGTAGTATTTGACAGTATCTTTCTGAAGAAGATCTATAGGGGTAATGTTTTAAGAATGATTAATGACAACGGTAAACTTTAAAAGACCTTTAGAATATCAGTAAGACAAACTTTATTGTACGCAACTTGATTTTTCAAAAAAAAAAAATCTCAAGTTTAAAAAGATAAAGCACATTAATCTCACTAAAATCTAGCCCCAATAAAATAAAAGCATAAACTAAATATTTTCACATATGCTTTTAAATGACACATGGGCTTGCAGTCATGTGCATTTATAGAAAGCCATTCAAAATTTAAAGCTATATTCAATTTTTCATGACTTTTCCATACAGTGGTTAATCTCAAAATGAATTTCATTGCCACAAAAAAATACTACACTACAGAACATTAAGGATATTTGTAAGGATTTTTTTTTATTATTTTAGAAGTTGGCATTTTGTTCATATATAGAGCTTAAAGTGTGAGAGAAGCAACCTGCTCTGGAAATAACATCTGTTATTAGAAACAAATCCTCCTAGGAAATGATGACTGTAGTGCAGATCTTTAAAAAGTAGGAAAACAGATAGTTTTATGAGAGGACAGTGTTTCCTTGAATTACTATCATAAAAGCAAAATAAAAAAGAATGTCTTTTTTGTTTTAAAACTTTCATAGGGCATAAAATTTGTAAATAAAATAAAGTAGAAAAATTTTATCTGCCTAAGAATTATTTTCAATAAAAGAGATGCCACAAAGAATACAGTTCTTTCAGCTCTATTATTATGATTTCTATAATTTGTTCATCTACTTAAAAAAATAACCCTGATGTTTGACTGGACTGTCAACTTAATCCAGATCACTAAAACTGAAGTCAATCAAGATGTTGAAACAATTTTCCCTGAAATACAAGTCAAGGAAATTCATTTTGCTTAAAATGCCTAGATGATCGCCCCAAATTATAGTTTCATCTTGGCAGGGAAGTTGAATTTTTATGCATTTTTTCCTGTATTTATTAGTATAAATATACTTTGGTAAAAAATCTGCAGTTGGTGAAACAAATATATATTAGGTAAATCCTACATTTTCATCAGTTTCCAATAAAAATTGGAAATGTCTTCAAAACAAATTCAGAGCCTGGAAATAAGAAAATGGGACTTGTGAAGATTGCCTATTAAAAGCACTTGACTCTTAAAGCCATTGAAATTTTGATACATATACAGGCATACTTATATTAATATAAATTTTATGCTATAATACCAAAAAGACAAAAATAGAAATGCAGAAAATTCTTGTCTATATTTAGAAAGCAAATTGTTGAATGAACTCTCTACATAAGATCTTAGATATCACCATGCCTAAAAATGTCCACTACATATACATAAAAAAATAATTAAAAATATTGTAAACTATCATGCTTTCTCCTTAATTATATATATATATATATATATATATATATATATATATTTCTCCAATTGATTTTCTCTAGCAATCTCTACATGACATATTAACATATAATTGCTCAAAAGTACATGGCCATTAAGAAAGATAAGTCTAAATCTGGAAATATCTCGATGTGATTGGATGTTGGAATGTCTATAGTCCATTAATAAGTGATTCATATCTGAAAATCCATGATCAATCTAATAGACTGTGCATGAAGGTGAACCATTGTCCATTTTATATTGTATTCTGTTATTCTGTACTGTATTCCTTTGTACAATTTGTTATATCAAAAATTATTCTTAAGAGACTCCAAAATTGTTACGCAGGCTCATTTATTTTGTTAAAGTACTATACTTTGATAGCATAAATATGATAAAACCTTTAATATTATCATAAAACTTACTTACCCTGTATATGATGCCAAGAAAAATATACTTTATACTTGTAGGAAAGGAGTGGAAAAAAAATAGATGGCCATGAACTGAAGAATCACACACATAAAAATTATGGAATGTTACTGGACCACATCCAATAATATGAATAATTCCAAGAAAAATGCAAAGACTTTGAGGAACTGATGTGAAGTGCCAAGATATTAGGAGAGAGCTCTGTTTTCCAGAAATAAGGCCCAGCAAGCAGGCTGTGCCCTTACCTTGGCATAACAACAACCCCTTTGTGCTTACCCTCTGGATGATCTCAGACAGAGCAAAAGCCCAGAATTAGGACTTATAGTTTCCTTATTTCCCAGAAGTTCCTGGCCTCGAAACTGGGGCTACCACTGATGTGCTATAGCAGAAAATGGTCAGTCACCTCTCCTGACACTCTGAAAAATTCCTGCACCTGTACCAGCTAAATGAACTGAACCAGATGCTGCACTCCTATTCCCTCCACAGTAACTCTGATTCTGCACCCCACTAAATGATTACAAGGCTCATTGACCCTGATGACTTGAGGCAACCACAAGGAACAATCATTCTATTAATCTGGGGATTTTCCCCACAAGACACAAGAACACCTGCATTGTCCCCCAAATACTTACATTCCCGAGCCTGCCATGGGAACTGTTTACTCGAGACCTAGAAATGGCCATGTTGGACCCCACCTATTTGTGGTTTTCATACTTAAAATCCGTACCCTTGCCACAATCCACAGGCGATACTTTTCAGGAGAATTTTGTGGTTTTCATACTAAAATCCGTACCCTTGCCACAATCCACAGGCTATAGTTTTCAGGAAAATTTTGAAAGTGTTTTCCTTATTTTGAAATCAAACTTCTGTTTAATTCCTGACTCTCCTATTTTTAATCTACTTTGTTTGGCTCTGGGCACTCACAGATTAGAGCCAAATTCCAGTCTGGTTGACATGACAACAGAGAAAACAATATATAGAATGACTTTTTGTTGTTCAGAAGGCAGCAGAGGCAAGATGGCAGAGTAGAAAGATGAATTTGGGGGGCGGAGCCAAGACGGCAGAGTAGGAAGACGCACATACACATAGCTCCGAACCCACAACCCACAGAACGGCTACAGGGGAACAACTAACGGCAAATTCTGCACCCAGAGGCCACGGAATATTGGAGCGAGGGAGATTTCTGTTCCGGAGGGACCTGCAAACATTTCGCGGTGGATACTTCGCGCTGCAGACTGGGCGCCGAGACTGGGAGCTGAGGGCAGCCCTGCAGCGGCTGCGGCACCGAGAGGAAAAGATCCAAGCGGGCTTCCAGGACGGGATCTCCAGTGGCCACGCGGGTCCCTCCACCCACAGAGGGACCTGCAAACCTCTTGCAAAAGGTCCACAGACCCAGAGCCCAACCCAGCCCAGACCTGCTGCGTCCACGGCACCAAGAGAAACAGACCCGAGCAGGCTTCAGGGACGGGATCTCCAGCGGCCCCACAAATCCTTCCACCCACAGGTGACGGGGTCGGTGAGAGACTCTCTTTGGCGGGTTGAGAGGGGAGTGGGGTGCCCCCATGATTCGGGCCCCGCCAGGAGGTAGAAGCTGAGAGGCGGCTGCAGACAGGGGCTCCCCAAGAGGGCGGGAGCCTGGATCCATTGTGGAAGGTCTTTGCATAAACCCCCTGAGGGAACTGAGCCTGAGAGGCAGCCTTGCCCCTACCTGACCACCTGAACTTAATTCTCACACTGAATAGCAGCCCTGCCCCCGCCAAAAGCCCTAAAGCTGGAAGCAGCATTTCAATCTCAGACCCCAAACACTGGCTGGGAAGACCAGGAGGCAAGGTGGGTGTGAGGAGAATATTCAGAGGTCAAGTCACTGGCTGGAAAAATGCCCAGAAAAGGGAAAAGAAATAAGACTACAGAAGGCTACTTTCTTGGAGAGCAGACATTTCCTCCCTTCCTTTCTGATGAGGAAGAACAATGCTTACCATCAGGCAAAGACACAGAAATCAAGGTTTCTGTGTCCCAGCCCACCCAATGAGCTCAGGCCATGGAAGAGCTCAAAAGGAATCTTGAAAATCAAGTTAGAGAGGTGGAGGAAAAACTGGGAAGAGAAATGAGAGATATGAAAGAAAAGCATGAAAAGCATATCAGCTCCCTGCTAAAGAAGAACCAAAAAAATATTGAAGAAATTAACACCTTGAAAACTAGCATAACTCAATTGGCAAAAGAGGTTCAAAAAGCCAATGAGGACAAGAATGCTTTCAAAAGCAGAATTAGCCAAATGGAAAAGGAAATTCAAAAGCTCACTGAAGAAAATAGTTCTTTCAAAACTAGAATGGCACAGATGGAGGCTAAGGACTTTGCGAGAAAGTATGATATCACAGAACAAAGAGAGAAGAATGGAAATATGGAAGATAATGTGAAATATCTCATTGGAAAAACAACTGACCTGGAAAATAGATTCAGGAGAGACAATTTAAAAATTTTGGGACTACCTGAAAGCCATGATCAAAAAAAGAGCCTAGATATCATCTTCCATGAAATTATCAAGGAAAACTGCCCTGAGATTCTAGAACCAGAGGGCAAAATAAATATTGAAGGAATCCACAGAGCACCGCATGAAAGAGATCCAAAAAGAGAAACTCCTAGGAACATTGTGGCCAAATGCCAGAGTTCCCAGGTCAAGGAAAAATATTGCAAGCAGCTAGAAAGAAACAATTCAAATATTGTGGAAATACAATCAGGATAACACAAGATCTAGCAGCCTCTACAATAAGGGATCGAAGGGAATGGAATAGGATATTCCAGAAGTCAAAGGAACTAGGAGCAAAAGCAAGAATCACCTACCCAGCAAAACTAAGTATAATACTTTAGGGGAAAAAATGGTCTTTCAATGAAATAGAGGATTTTCAAATTTTCTTGATGAAAAGACCAGAGCTGAAAAGAAAATTTGACTTTCAAACACAAGAATGAGGAGAACCATGAAAATGTGAACAGCAAAGAGAAGTCATAAGAGACTTACTAATGTTGAACTGTTTACATTCCTACATGGAAAGACAATATTTGTAACTCTTGAAACATTTCAGTATCTGGGAACTGGGTGGGAGTACACACATACACATGCACACTTGCACACATACATACAGACAGAGTGCACAGAGTGAATTGAAGAGGATGGGATCATATCTTAAAAAAAATGAAATCAAGCAATGAGAGAGAAATATACTGGGAGGAGAAAGGGAGAAATTGAATGGGGCAAATTATCTCTCATAAGAGAGGCAAGCAAAAGACTCATTAGTGGAGGGATAAAGAGAGGAGGTGAGAGAAAAACATGAAGTCTACTCTCATTTCATTCCACTAAAGGACAGAATAAAATGCACACTCATTTTGGTAGGAAAACCTATCTCACAATACAGGAAAGTGGGGGACAAGGGGACAAGCAGGGTGGGGGGGATGATAGAAGGGAGGGTATGGGGAGGAGAATGCAATTCTAGGTCGACACTCATGGGGAGGGATAGGATCAAAAGAGAATAGAAGTAATGGGGGACAGGATAGGATGGAAGGAAACATAGTTAGTCCTATACAACACAAGTATTATGGAAATCATTTGCAAAACTACACAGATTTGGCCTATATTGAATTGCTTGCCTTCCAAAGGGAAGGGGTGGAGAGGGAGGGTGCTAAAGAAGTTGGAACTCAAAGTGTTAGGATCAACTGTAATGTTCTTACCACTAGGAAATAAGAAATACAGGTAAAGGGGTAAAGAAAGCTATCTGGCCCTACAGGACAAAAGAGAAGACAGAGACAAGCATAGAGAGGGATGATAGAAGAAAGAGTAGATTGGTCACAGGGGCAATTAGAATGCTTGGGCTTGGGGGAGGAGGGGATAAAAGGGGAGAAAATTTGTAACCCAAAATTTTGTGAAAATGAATGTCAAAAATTAAATTAAAAAAAAAAAGATGAATTTGTAAAACCTCTCCCCCAAAGCCCATAAAATAGCTGTAAAAATGACTTCAAAAAAATTCTAGAGCAGCAGAAGTCACAAAATCACAGAGTGGAAATGATTTTCATCCCCAAATAGGCTGAAATGCTTACAGAAAAGATTTTTCACACCAGGCCTAGAGCTCAGCCCAGCATGGACCGTGGGTCATGGCAGGGACAGGACTCAGTTAAAAGGCATGAGGGAGCCACTGGCAGCAGCAGTTTCCGTATTTCTCAACCCACAAACACTAAAGAGAGCTTTTAAGGTCAGTGAGAAAGCTCTATCACCCAGGAAAAGTGAGTGTGGTCTGGACCACCAGCAACAACCACTTCAGTGGCAGAATCCAGGTTTGGAGCCTTCTGCCTAAAGGTTCTAGGAGAATTGAACAGGTGATCTGAATCTCAACACTGAGTGGGGACCTTGGGGTAAGGAAGAGTGCTGGCATGGTGAAACTGAAGACGTTAGTGGAGAGGGAATTCTATTCTCAGATTCAGGGCAGAAAAGTATTTGGTTGCCCCCAGACCAGTGCAGAGGCCAAGAGAGGATTAAACTCCTCTCCCTTGATTGTGCCACCTTGGAGGAACTGAGAATTTAACAGGTTCCCAGAGTATACCCTCCTCTTGAAAAAAAGGACTCCAACACAAAGTAACTGGTTGGGAAAATGTCCAAAAAAGGGAAATAACATAAGACTACAGAAGACTACTTTCTTGGTGAACAGGTATATTCTTCCATCCTTTCACATGAGGAATAACAATGCAAACAATCAGAGGAAAACCTGAAAGTCAAGGCTTCTGAATCCAAAACCTTCGATATAAATATGCAATGCTCTCAGGCTGTGGAACAGCTCAAAAAGGATTTTGAAAATCAAGTAAGAGAAGTGAAATAAAAGTTGGGAAGTGAAATGAGAGTGATGCAAGATAATCATGGAAAGTGAGTCAACAGCTTGCTAAAGGAGACCCAAAAAATGCTGAAGAAGATAATGTTTTTTTTTTAATTATATTATTTGTTTTCAGTGTTTTACAACTTACATATATCTTATGTATGTCTTACATATATCTTTCATTTCCCCCTCCCTCCCTCTCTTCCCTAGTACCTTCCCACTCCCTCCCTGAGATGGCATAGTGTTATATAGGCACTACACAAACATTACTATTAAATGCATTATCACCTTAATCATGTTGCATAGAAGAATTAAAATGAATGAGAGAAATCATAACAAACCAAAAATAATACAAAGGAAAATGATCTGCTTCATTTTGCAATCTAATTCCATAATTCCTTCCCTGGATGTGGAAGGCATTTTGCCAAAAGAGATCATTGGGAATTTTTTAAGCTCTTGAATTACAATGAAGTACTAAGTCTGCCAGAAAAATTCCTTGCACACTGTGGTTCTTGCTGTGTACAAAGTTCTCTTGGTTCTGGTGCTTTCACTCAGCATCAGTTCATATAAGTCTTTAAACTCCACTCTGAAGTGTTCTTGTTGAGCATTTCTTATAGCAAAACAGTATTCCATTACATTCATACAACACAGTGTATTCAGTCATTCCCTAATTGATGGGCATCCCCTTGATTTCCAGGTTTAACCAACAGAGAGAGCAGTTATAAATATGTTTGTACCTATGGTACCCTTTCCCATTTTATGATCTCTTGGAGATAGAATCCTAGAAGCTGGGTCAAAGGGTATGCACGTTTTGGTAGCCCTTTGGAGAGACTTCCAAATTGCTTTCATGAATGATTGGATCAGCTCACAGCTCCACCAACAATTAGTATTCCAACTCTCCCACATCTTTTCCAACATTTGTCTTCTTCCTGTTTTGTCATGTTACCCAATCTTAAATGAGTGATGTGGTATCTCAGGGTTGTTTTGTTTTGCATCTCTTTAATAAATAGTGATTTGGAGCGTTTTTTCACATGGCTATAGATATCTTTAATTTCTTCCTCTGAAAACTGTCTGTTCATATCCTTTAACCATTTTTCTAATGGAAATTGACTTGTATTCATGTACATTTGATTCAGATCTCTATACAGTTTAGAAATGAGGCCTTTATCCCAGAGACTAGTTGCAAAAATTCTTTCCCAGTTTTCGCTTTCCCTCCTAATCTTCGTTGCATTGAGTGAGTTTGTGCAAAATCTTTTCAATTTAATGTAATCAAAGTTATCCGTTTTGTATTTCATAATGCTTTCCATTGCTTGTACAGACAAACATTTCTCCATTCTCCATAAATCTGACAAATGCTATATTTCTTGCTCCACCAATTTGTTTATGGTATCAATATTTATACCGAGATCATGTACCCATTTTGACTGTATTCCTGTGCTTGTTTTCAGGCATTGGTCTATGCCTACCTTCTGCCACACTGTTACCCAGTTTTCCCAGTCATTTTTGTCAAACAGAGAGTTCTTATCCCAGAAGCTGAGATCCCTGGGTTTGTCAAACAGTACATTACTATATTCATTGATTACAGTGTTTTGAGTACCTAAATTATTCCATTGGTCTACCTTTCTATATCTTAGCCAGTATCAGGTAGTTTTTATAATTGCTGGTTCATGATACAATTTTAGATCTGCTAGAGCTAGGCCACCTTACCTAGCATTTCATTTCATTATTTTCCTTGATATTGTGGACTTTTGCTCTTCCAGAAGAATTTTGATACTATTTTTTCTAGCCCTAGAAAATACTTACCTGATAGTTTGATGTGTATGTCACCGAATAAGTAAATTAATGTAGGCAGAATTGTCATTTTATTGCATTAGCTGGGGCATACCCATTACTATCAGATATTTTTCGTCTTACTTAGATCTGAATTTATCTGTTTGAAAAGTGTTTTGTAATTGTGTTCATATAGTTCCTGAATTTGTTTTGGTAGGTAGACTCCCATATAATTTATAGTGTCTACCCTAGGTTTAAGTGGAGTCTCTCTTTCCATCTCTTGCTGTTGGATGTTGTTTGTAATATATAAAAATGCAAACTTTTATTTGAGTTTATTTGGTAACCTGCAACTTTGCCAAAGTTGTTTATTTCAAGTAGTTTTTTACTGGAATCTCTGGGATTCTCTAAGTATATCATCATATCATCTACAAAGAGTGATAACTTAGTTTCTTCCTTGCCTATTCTAATTCTTTAATTTCTTTTTCTTCTCTTATTGCTACACCTAAAATTTCTTGTATCATATTGAATAATAGTGATGATAGTGGACAACTTTGTTTCATCCCTGATTGTACTGGAAATGAATCTAGCTTATCTGCATTGCATGTAATGCTTGCTGAAGGTTTTAAATTGATATTGCTTATTCTTTTATGGAAAGTTCCATTTATTACTATGTTCTCCAGTGTTTTGAATTGGAATGGGTGTTGTATTTTCTCAAAAGCTTTTTCTGCATCTCTTGAGATAAAGATATGGTTTCTGCTAGTTTTACTGTTGATACGAACAATAATGCTAATAGTTTTCCGAATATCGAACCATTCTTGGAATAATTCCTATCTGATCACAATGTTTTATTTTGGAGACAAGGTGCTGTATTCTTTTGACTAAAATCTTATTTAAAATTTTTGCATCTATATTCATTACAGAAATTGGTCTATATTTTTCTTCTCTGTTTTGGCTTTTCCTGGTTTAGGTATCAAAAACATACTGTAGCATAAAAATAAGTTGGGAAGACTCCTTATCACCAATTTTCCCAAATCATCCATATGGTATTGGAATTAACTGTTTTTAAATTTTGGATATAATTCATTTGTAAATCCTTCTGGCCTAGGAAGTTTTTTGTTTTGCTTTGTTTTTTCATTTTGATGAACGGAATTCTTTTTTTTTTAATTTTTCTTTATTTTTATTTCTAATGTTCTACAATCACTACCATGAAACTTAGATTTTTTTCACCCTACCTACCCCTACCACCCCCCTTCCTTCCCAAGACAGCATACAATTCTATATAGGACCTACACATACTTTCCTATTGAATTCATTTTCACTATAGTCATGCTGTGTAGATGAACTAAAATAAATGGAAGAAATCATATAACAAATCAAAACATAACACACACACACACACACACACACACACATTGTCTGCTACATTCTGGGAATGAATTCCATAGTTCTTTCTCTGAGTGTGGAAAGCATTTTGCCTTAGAGGATCATCGGCAATTTTTTTTTTTTAAGTTCTTCCTTTGTTATAAAGTTCCAAGTCTGCCAGAAAAAACTAGCACACTGTGGTCGTTGCTGTGGACAAAGTTCTCCTGGTTCTGCTCCTTTCACTCAGCAACAGATCATATAAGTCCTTCCAGGCCTCACTAAAGTCTTCTGGTTCATCATTTCTTATGGCATAATAGTACTCCATTGCATTCATATATCATAGTTTATTCTGCCATTCCACAGTTGATGGGCATCCTCTTGATTTCCAGTTTTTGGCAACTACAAAGAGTGCTGCCATAATATTTTTGTACATGTGGGACCCTTTCCCATTTTTATTATCTCTTGGGTATACAGTCCTATTAGCGATATTGCTGGGTCAAAGGGCATACACAATTTTGTAACTGTTTGGGCATAGTTCCAAACTGCTCTCCAGAGTGGCTGGATGAGCTCACAGCTCCACCAACAATGAATTAGTGTTCCAACTCTCCCATATCCTCTCCAACATTTATCATTTTCCTGTTCTGTCATATTTGCCAATCTCATAGGTGTGCTGTGATACCTCAGAGTTGTTTTGATTTGCATCTCTCTAATCAAAAGTGATTTACAGCATTTTTTCATATCATTATAAATATGTTTAATTTCTTCCTCTGAAAATTGCCTGTTCATATCCTTTGACCATTTACCAATTGGGGAGTGACTTGATTTTTTGTACATTTGACTCAGTTCTCTATATATATGCTAGAAATGGGGTCTTTATCCCTGAGATTAGCTGTAAAAATTCTTTCCCATTTTTCTACATCACTCCGAATTTTGGTTGCATTGGATTTGGTTGTGCAAAATCTTTTCAGTTTAATGTAATCAAAATTATCCATCTTACATTTCATAATGCTTTCTATCTCTCCTTTAGTCAAAAATTCTTGCCTTCTCCATAAATCTGATAAATACGGTATTCCTTACTCCTCCAGTTTGTCCCTAGTATCAATCTTTATACCTAAATCATGTACCCATTTGCACTTTATTCTTGTGTATGATGTCAGGCATGGGTCTATGCCTTGTTTCTGCCACACTGTTATCCAGTTTGTCAAGCAGTTTTTGTCGAACAGTGAGTTCTTATCCTAGAAGCTGGGGTGCTTGAGTTTATCAAACAAAATGTTGCTATATTCCTTGCCTACTGTGTCTTGAGTGCCTAGTCTATTCCACTTGTCTACCGCTCTCTTTCTTTGTCAGTACCAAGTGGTTTTGATAATTACTACTTTATAAGATAATTTGAGAACCGGTAGCCCTAGGCCACCTTCCCAAGAATTCCTTTTAATTAGTCCCTTTGATATTCTGGACATTTTGTTCTTCCAGATGAATACTGATATTATTTTATCCAGCTCTATAAAATAATTATCTGATAGTTTACTAAATAAGTAAATAATTTAGGTAGAACTGTCATTTTTATTATATTAGCTCGGCCTACCCGAGAGCAACTGATGTTTTTCCACTTACTTAGTTCTGACTTCATTGTGCAAAACGTGTCTTGTTATTGTGTTCATATAGTCCCTGAGTTAGTCTTGGCAGGTAAACTCCCAAGTATTTAAATGTGTCTACCAAAGCTTCAAAGGGGATTTCTCTTTCTATCTCTTGCTGTTGGACTTTGTTGTTAATATATAGGAATGCAGAATATTTGTGTGGGTTTATTTTGTAACCTGCAACTTTGCCAAAGTTGTTTATTGTTTCAAGTATTTTTTTATAATTGATTCTCTAAAATTCTCTAAGTATATCATCATATCATCTGCAAAGAGTGATAAATTAGTTCCTTCTTTGCCTATTCTTATTCCTTCAATTTCTTTATTTTGTCTAATTCCTACAGCTAACATTTCAAGTACCATTTTAAATAATAGTGGTAAAAATGGACATCCTTGTTTTATCCCTGATCTTATTGGAAATACATCTAGCTTAGCTCCATTGCATATAATGCTTGCTGAAGGTTTTAGGTAGATACTGCGTATTATTTTATAGAAAGTTCCCTTTGTTCCTATGTTATCTAGTGTTTTTAATAGGAAAGGGTGTTATATTTTGTCAAAGGCTTTTTCTGCATGTATTGAGATAATCATGTGGCTTTTGTTAGTACTCTTGTTCATATTACTAATAATGCTAGTAGTTTTCCTAATATTGAACCATCCCTACATTCTTGGTATGAATCCTACCTGATCATAACATGTTATTCTATTGATAGGATGCTGTATTCATTTTCCTAAAATCTTATTTAAAATTTTTGCTTCTATATTCATTAGAGAAATTGGTCTATAATATTCTTTCTCTGTTTTATCTCTCCTTGGTTTAAATATTAAAGCCATATTTGTATCATAGAAAAAATGTGGGAGAAGTCCTTATTCCTCAATTTTCAAAAATAGTCTATATGGTATTGGAATTTATTGTTTTTTAAATGTTTGAAAGAATTCACTTGTAAATCCATCTGGCCCTGAAGATTTTTCCTAGGGAATTCATTGATGGTTTGTTCAATTTCTTTTTCTGAGATGGGGTTAAGTATTCAACCTCCTCTTCTGTTAATCTGAGAAATTTGTATTTTTTAAAATACTCATCCATCTCGTTTAGATTATCAAAATTATGGGCATAAAGTTGGGCAAAGTAATTTGTAATTATTGCTTCAATTTCTTCCTGTTGGAGGTCACCCCTTTCATTTTAGATAATAGCAATTTTATTTTCTTTTTTTCCTTTTTTAACCAAATTGACCAAAGATTTATCGAATTTATTAGTTTTTCATGAAACCAACTATTTTTTTTATTAATTCAATAGTTTCCTTAATTTCAATTTTATTAATCTCTCCTTTTATTTTCAGTATTTCTAATTTGGTATTTACTTGAAGATTTTCAATTTGTTTGTTTTTTTCCTCACTTCTTCAGCTGTATGCCCAAGTCATTGATCTCCTCTTTTTCTATTTCATTTATGTAGGCATTCAGAGATATAAAACTTCCCCTTAGAACTGCCTTTGCAGTATCCCATAAGATTTGGTAGGTTGCCTCATTATTGTCATTCTCATGAATCAAGTTGTTGATTGTTTCTATGATTTGTTGTTTAACCCACTCCTTCTTTAGCATTAGGTTATTTAGTTTCCAATTGATTTTTTATTTCTCTTTCCATGGCCTATTATTACAGATAATTTTTATTGCATTATGGTCTGAGATGGATGCATTGATTATCTCTGCCTTTCTGCACTGGATTGTGAGGTTTTTATGTCCTAGTACATGGTCAATTTTTGTAAATGTGCCATGTACAGCTGAAAAAAACGTATATTCCTTAATCTTCCCTTTCAGTTTTCTCTAGAGAACTCTCATATCTACCTTGTCCAGAGTTGTATTTACCTCTTTAACCTATTTCTTGTTTAATTTGAGGTTATATTTATCAGTTTCAGAGAGGAGGAGGTTGAGGTCTTCCACTAGTATACTTTTGCTGTCAATGTATTCCTTCAAGTCCCCCAACCTCTCCCCTAGGAATCTGGATGCTACACCGCTTGGAGCATACATTTTTAATAATGATAATGCTTCATTTTCTCTGGTGCCTTTTAGCAGGATATATTGTGTATCTTTATCTCCTTGGATTATATGTATTTCTTCTCTCACTTTTTCTGAGATAAGGATTGCTATGCCTGCTTTTGTTACATCAACTGAAGCACAATATATTCGGCTTCAACCTTTTGTCCTTAATCCTGTGTGTATCCCCCCATTTCAAATGTGTTTCTTGTAAACAACATATTGTTGAATTATGGCTTTTAATCCATTCTGCTCTCTGTCTCTGCTTTATGGGAGAGTTCATTCCATTCATATTCACAGTTATGATTATAATCTGTGTATTTCCCTCCATCATCTTTCCCACCATTTGTGCTTTTCGCTCTCCTGTCTCCCTTCCCCTCCTCAATAGTATTCACCTTTCACCACCACCTCCTGCAACTTTGCCTTCCTTCTTTTTGTCTCCCTCCCTTTTACTGCCCTTTAACCTTACTTCTTCTTCCTTCCCTTTTAGCTTCCCTCCCCTTTCTTCCCCCCATCCGTCCTACTGCCTATAGAGCTAGTTAGGATTATATACTTAAAGTTATTGTTCCCTCCTTGAACCGAATCAGATGAGAATACCCCTCAAACAATGCTAATCTATCTCCCCTTTTTCACTCTGCTATAGATTTGTACTTCTTTCTGTGATGTAATTTACTATTTTCTGCTCCCTCCTTTTCACACCTACAATCCCATCGCATACTTAAATCATATTTTAATGTGACGTAATTTACTTTATAACTGTTGGTCCACGTATATAGCTTTTATATTTCACAATTAATGCACAATTCTCAAGATTAAGCGGTACCAACATCCATTAGAGGGAGTTAAACAATGTGCCCAAATTGAGTAACAAGTTTTTTCCCCCCCTTTACCTTTTTACGCCTGTGTTGTGACCTGCATTTGAAGATCAAATTTTCAATTAAGTTCAGGCGTTTTTGTCAGGAAGGTCTGGAAATTCCTTATTTCATTGAATGACAATCTCCTTGCCTGAAATGTTATGCTTAACTTTGCTGGGTTGTTGATCTTTTGTTGAAGTCCCAACTCCTTTGCCTTTCAGAATATTGGATTCCAATTCCTTCAGTCTTTTAATGTAGAACCTGCAAGTTCCTGTGTGATCCTGACTGTAACTCCTCAACATGTGAATTGTTTCTTTCTGGCTGCCTGTAGTATTTTCTCCTTCACTTGAAAGTTGTGGAATTTGGCAAAGATATTTCTTGGGATTTTGAGTTTGGAATCCCTTTCAGGAGGTGAATGGTGGATTCTTTCGATGACTATTTGGCCCTCTGGATGTAGTACTTCTGGGCAATTTTCCTTAATGATTTCCTAGAAAATGTTTTCCAGACTCTTTTTTTCATCACGACTTTCTGGCAGGCCAATAATTCTTAAATTCTCTCTCTTGGATCTGTTTGCCAGGTCAGTTGTTTTTCCAATTAGATATTTTACATTTTCTTCTATGTTTTTATTCTTTTGATTTCCTTTGACTGACTCTTGCTCTCTCATAGAGTCATTTGTTTCAACTTGCCCAATTGTAATATTTATCAAATTGTTTTCTTCAGTTAACTTTTGCATCTCCTTTTCCATTTGTCCAATTTTTCCTTTTAAGGAGTTGTTTTCTCCAGTTAGTTTTTTACTTCCTTTTCCATTTGTCTAATTTTCCCAGTTAATTTTTGTGCTTCCTTTTCCATGTGTCCAATTGTTCCTTTTATGGAGTTATTTTCTCTGGTTAATTTTTGTACTTCCTTTTCCCTTCATTCAATGTTCTTTTTCAAAAAGATGTTCTCATCAGTGAATTCTTTTTTTATATACTTCTAAAATCTGTGGCCAGTTTTTCTTCTATTTCCTTCTTCAGCTGTTCCAGGAGAGCTGTATGTGCATGTGAGCAGTTCAAAGACCCTTCTGAAGTCTCAGATGGAAGTATAGTCTCACTATTGACCTCTTTGGTATTTGTGTTTTGGTCTTTGTCCCCACAGAGAGCTTCTATGGTTTTGTCGGGCTTATTTTTTTTTTTCTTTTATTCATGATGGTGATTGTGTGTTGTGCCTTCTGGTTCTTTCAGTTCGAATCTGCAGAACTTGGTGTTGAGCTGACTTGTGTGAAAAAGCTAAGAGCAGGTTTTTGTTTTATGTTTCCCTGATTAGCCCTGGGGTTAGCTTGTTAAGTGTTGGGGAGGGGTGGTCTGGTTAAGGGAGATCTCCTCAGCTTCACTGAGGCAAAGGGAAGCTCAGGAGATGGTGATCCCAACTGTACTATTGTCTTCCTGTTTCCCCTGGAGTGATGAGGCATGTCTAGGTCCTACTGCAAGTTTCCACCCCTCCTAGGGTTCCTTTCATGTCTCTGAGGCTTGTCTGAGTCCTAGTGAGAGTTTCCTCAGACCTGGGTCCCCTTTCCTTCTGATTTGACTCAGATATGAGGAATCCCCCTTAGCTATTTTCCGAGCCTCAGGTGTTATGATACTATTTGCCCCCTCTGTTGGTCCCATTGATCCAGGATTCTTCTGGGAAAATATTTTATGGTTCTTTCAAGGTCATGAAGGTGGAAGGAGAGAGAATTTACTGATCACTCTGCCATCCTGACTCCCAGGAGTTCAAATTGTTGACTTACAGACCTTTAGTCAGTGGGTTGAAAGTCTCAGGAGCTATTGCCCTAGTATCTGGTGCTCAGCGACTGTCACTGGGTCAGCTTTTCTGGTCTCTCACCCTGGGCTGAGGCTGCGCTACTTCTACCTGCTGCTATATCAGGTTTCTCAGGGCCCTCCTTCTCTGCTGCACTGGACGTGCTGTGCTGTGAATTGTGGGCTCACCCCCGTGGAACAGATCCTTCCCTTGGACCTTCCAGTCTGTCCTGGGCTTTGAATCTGCCACATTTATTTCTGCTCTTGGAATCTGCAGCTCCAAAGTTTGGTCAGATTCTCTTTTTAGAGGTATCAGAAGGAGTTTGTCTAAGAGTTTGGGTGAGTTGTTTCTCTCACTCTGTCATCTTGGCTCTGTACCCCAGTTGTTTGTTTGTTTGTTTGTTTGTTTGTTTGTTTTGTTTTGTTTTTTCCCGGAGGGAGTTGAATGATATCTTGTTCACTATGGTTTTCTTAGATGGAGTTATTTAAGTATTCAACTTCCTCTTCTGTTAATCTGTGCAATTTACATTTTTTTAAAAAAATAATCATCCATCTCATTTAGATTTTCGGATTTATGGGCATAAAGTTAGGCAAAGTAATTTCTAATTATTGTTTGAATTTCTTCATCTTTGGAGGTGAGTTCACCCTTTTCATTTTTGATGTTGATAATTTGGTTGTCTTCTTTCTTTTTTTATTCAAATTGATAAAATTTTATCAATTTTATTGTTTTTGTTTTTTGCAAAAACAATTGTTAGTTTTATTTATGAGCTCAATAATTTTCTTAATTTTAATTTTATTCATCTCTATTTTGATTTTCAAGATTTGAAATTCGGTGTTTACTTGGGGATTTTCAATTTTTACTTTTTCTAGTTTTTTCAGCTGCATGCCCAATTCATTGATCTGCCCTTTCTCTATTTTAACCATGTGGGAATGCAAAGATATAAAGCTTCGACTAAGAACTGCTTTTTTCAGTAACACATAACATTTGGTTGGTTATCTCATTATTTTTGTTTTCTTGAAAGAAGTTTTTTATTGTTTCTATGTTTTGTTATTTATCCTACCCATTTTTTGTACTAGATGGTTAAGTTACAATTAATTTTTGGTCTATCTTTTTATGGTCTTTTAGTACATATAATTTTTATTGCATTATGAACTTAGAAGGATGTATTGACTGTCTCTCCATTTCTGCACTGGGTTGTTAGGTTGTTATGCCCTAGTACTTCTTCAATTTTTGTATATGTGTCATGGACTGCTGAGAAAAAGTATATTCTTTTCTATACCCATTCAATTTTCTCCAGAGATCAATCATATATATTTTGGCCAGGGTTCATCTACCTTCTTAACGAATTTCTTGTTTAGTTTGACGTTAGATTTATCACGTTCAGAGAGGGGGAGGCTGAGATCCCCCACTAGTATAGTTTTATTATATATTTCTTCCTGTAACTCCCTTAACTTGTCCTCTAAGAATTTGGATGCTAAACCACTTGGAGTATACAGTTTACTAGTGATATTTCTTCCTTGTAGATGGTGGCTTTTAGCAGGATAAGGTTTCTTTACTTATCTCTTTTCATTAGATTTATTTCTGCTTTTGCTTTGTCTCATATTAAGATAGCCACTCCTACTTTTTTAACATCAGATGAAGTACAGCATATTCTGCTCCAAACTTTTACCCTTACCCTATGTGTATCTCCCCCACTTCAAATGTGTTTCTTGTAAACAACATATTATTGGATTATGATTTTAATCCACTTTGCTATGTTTCTTTCTTTTATGGGAAAGTTCATACCATTCACATTCACAGTTATGATTACTCTCTGTGTCTTCCCCTCCATCCTCTCTCCCATCTTTGGTGCTTTTAGTTCTCCTTTCTTGCTTTCCCCCAAAAATCAAAGTTTAATTGTTGATCACCACCTCCCACAGCCTTCCCTTCCTTTTTAAATACCCCTCCTTTTGAATGCCCTGTACCATTACTGTTTCTTGCCTCTCTTTTAGGCTCCCCTTCCCTTTCTTTCCCCCTTCCCCTCCTAGTGCCTATAGAAATAGTTAGATTTATATGCAAAATAAAGTTCGTTGTTCCCTCCTTGAACAAAATCAAATAAGAGTAAATATCAAACAATGCTCACCTCCAGCCATTCTTTCCCTCTGCTGTACAAAATAACACCTTGAAAAATAGCCCAACCCAACAGGCAAAAGAGGTCCTAAAACCAAGAACAGCATAATGCCTTTAAAAGCAGAAATAATCAAATAGAAAAGGTAGTTCAAAAGGTAACTGAAGAAAAATAGTGCTTATAAAATTAGAATGGAGCAGATGGAAGGTGGTGACTTTATGCAAAACCAGGAAACTACAAAACAAAACCCAAAAAATGAAAAAAAAAACATACTGTGAAATATCTAATTAGAAAAACAACTGACCTGGAAAATAGATACAGGGGAAACAATTTAAAAATTATGGGATAACCTGGAAGCCATGATCAAAAAAGGAACCTAGAAATCATCTTTCATGAAATTAGCAAGGATAACTGTCCTGATATTCTGGAACGTGAGGGCAACATAAGTATTGAAAGAGTCTACTGATCACCTTCTGAAAGAGATATGAAAAGAGAAACTCCTAGAAATATTGTGCCCGAATTGCAGAGATCCCATGTCAAGGGGAAAATACCGCAAGCATTGAGAAAGAAAAGATTCTAGTATTGTGGAAATACCATCGGGGTAACAAAAGATCTAGCAGCTTGTACATTAAGGGTTTGAAGGGCGTGGAATAGGATATTCCAGAAGTCAAAAGAACTAGGACTAAAACCAATAATCACCTACCCAGGAAAACTGAGTATAATACCTCTGGGGAAAAAATGGTCTTTCAATGAAATTTGGGACTTTCAAGCATTCTCGATGAATAGACTAGAGCTGAACAGAAAATGTGACTTTCAAACACAAGAATCGAGAGAATTATGGAAAGGTATACAGGAAGGAGAAATGATGAGGGACTTACTAACGTGGAACTGATTACATTTCTACATGGAAAGATAACATTTGTAACTCCTGAAATTTTTCTCAGTATTTGGGTCGTTGAGGGATTATACACACACACACACACACACACACACACACACACACACACACACATATACATATATTTATATACAGAGAGCACAGAGCAAGTTGAAGAGGAAGAAATCAAATCTTAAAAATAAAATTAAACGGTGAGAGAAGAATATATTGGAAAGAAAAAGGGAGAAATCAAATGGGGCACATTATCTCTCATAAATGAGGGAAGAAAAAGCTTTTCCAATGGAGGGGAAAAGTATGAAGGTGAGAGGGGAAAAAGTGAAGCTTACTCTCATCACATGTGGCTTAATGACATAATAACTCAATTTGGTTTGAAAATCTATCTTACACTACAGGAAAGTAGGGAAGAGGGGAATAAATGGGGTAGTGTGGATGATAGACGAGAGGTCAAGTAGAAGGAGTGAGTAACTAGAAGTAAATAACTTTGGAGAGGGACAAGGTCAAAAGAGAGAATAGAATAAATGGGGGCAGGATAGCCTGGAGGGAAATTTAGTTTGTCTTCTACAGCATAATTACTATGGAAATCTTTTGCAAAAGTACATATATACAGACTATATTGAATTGCTTGACTTCTCAATGTAGATAAATGGGGAGGGAGGAAAGGAGAGAAGCTGGAATTCAAAATCTTAGGAACAAATTTTGAGAATTGTTTTTGTGTGCAACTGTGAAATAAGGAATACAGGCCATGGGGTATAGAAATCCATCTTGCCTTAGAAGAAAAGAGAGAATATGGGGATAAGGGAAGGTTGGTGTGTGATAGAAGGGAGAGCAGATTGGGGGAAGGGGTAATCAAAATGCATGACTTTTGGAGTGGGAGGAAGGGAGAGATGGGGAGAAAATATAGAACTCAAAATTTTGTGGAAATGCATGTTGAAAACTAAAAATACATAAATATACATTAAAAAATGAAAATAAAAAACAATGCATTTGTAGAGTCCATAAAGAATTGCCTGCCACCTGGTGGAAGGAGGGGAACAAGACTTAAAGACTTATAGAATTTGGTTGTAGAAACCTGAAAACAAATAAATTATTTTTATAAAAGGAAAAAAAAATTGTCATTGTTTAGTCACATCTAATTCTCTGTAATGCCATGTGGGGATTTCTTGGCAAATCTACCACAGCCAATCCCTTTTCTTAGTCATTTTAAAGTTGAGGAATTGAGCCCAACTGGAATAAATTATTTATCAAGGATGACACAGATATTAAGCAACTGAGACTGGATTTGTATTCAGGTAGAAGTGTCTTCTTGACTCCAGGCATTCTCTATCCACTGTGGCACCCAGCTGTGCATAGATTGACTACAACAATGTAAATGACAAACAAATAAACAAAGAAAAAGAAGTGTAACTATGAGATGATTCCTAAGCTACTCTTCAAAGACTCAGAAAAATGTACTTCCCTTCTTTACAGAAATGGGTAAATATGGCTATGGAATACGAGCTATCCTGTTTTATTTTTTATATGTTTAGTTTTCACCAACTTTTTCATTGTTTTTCCTCTTTTTTTATTTCTATGTTTCTTTGACTAGTTATATAGGAAGGATATGGGAAGGTGCATATTTGGAAGTAAATGTAATCTAAAAAATTAAACAACAGAAAAAAACATTTTAAAAATCAACTTAATTGTTTGAGACTTTAAAAATAAGATGAATCCAATATTATTCGGCTAGGAGAATTTTGCTTATTGTTTTTTTCCTGAGAAGGTACCTCACTGTGATGCTTTCATTGGCCAATATAATATGTTTTCCATGAATTATATGATGCGACTGAAGTATATGCTATAATAATAACAGCAACCATTTATATAGTACTTTACAGTTTAGAAAGCTCTTTCCTCACAACGTTCTGTGCAATATTTTATAATTCCTAATTCATTTGTGAGGTAACTGAATGATTAAGCCAATTAAAGAATAAACTATTAATTCCTTTGTAAGCTGCTGGGTATCAGAGACAGGCCTCAAATCCAAGATTTTGACGCCAGTTCTAGGGGCCTTTCTACTTTGCTTCACTGAAAACAAGTCCCCTTGGCAAGAATATTAGTGGAAATGACGCATCTAGGAATATGTTATTATGATTCAATTCAAAGCATTTATTGAGCACTTACTATTGAAAGGATCCACACTTTGTTCTTCAGATGTAAAGGCGAACATGAAAGAGTCCACTTCTTTCAGGAATTCATATTCTGTAACTAACTACATGGATACAGCAATGCAGGATAATAGTAAATGGACCTGTAATTTTTTTAGCATAATAAAGTCCCAGTAAGAAAAGTCCTCTTTCCAAAGCATGCAGGCTTTATTCCTTCAGCTTTTAGAAAATTATACACACACATCGGCACAAGTAGATATACGTGTTTGTGTATACACACACATAACGTGCAAATACTTTGAGTCAGAAAAGGTTTCTGGGAGGAGGTGACAACTAATATTTCCTGTTAAGGAAGCTATGAATTCTTTTTTTTTTAATTAATTAACTAACTAATTAGTTTAACTTTTAACATTCATTTTCACAAAATTTTGAGTTCCCAATTTTCTCTCCATTTCTCCCCTCCCCATGCCCTCAAACACCGAGCATTCTAATTGCCCCTGTCACCAATCTGCCCTCTCTTCTAACATCCCTTCCTTCCCTTGTTGTGTTGTGTAAGACTAACTATATTTTCCTCCATCCTATCCTGCCCCCCACTGCTTCCATTCTCTCTTTGGATCCTGACCCTCCCCAAGAGTGTTGACTTCAAATTGATCCCTCCTCCCATTGCCCTCCCTTCCATCATCCCCTCACCCTCCTTATCCCCTTCTCCCCCACTTTTCTGTATTGTCAGATAGGTTTTCATACAAAAATAATCGTGCATTTTATTCCTTACTTTAGTCGAATGTGATGAGACTAAACTTCATGATTTTCTCTCATCTCCCCTCTTTTTTCCCCCACTGAAAAGTCTTTTGCTTGCCTCTTTGATGAGAGATAATTTGCCCCATTCCATTTCTCCCTTTCTCCTCCCAATATATTTCTCTCTCACCCCTTAATTTCATTTTTTTAAGATACGATCCAATCCGATTCAATTCACTTTGTGCTCTGTGTGTGTGTGTATATGTAATCCCACCAACTACTCAGATACTGAGAAGTTTCAAGAGTTACAAATATTGTCTTTCCATGTAGAAATGTAAACAGTTCAACTTTAGTAAGTCCCTTATGACTACTCTTTGCTGTTTAACTTTTCATGCTTCTCTTCATTCTTGTGTTTGAAGGTCAAATTTTCTTTTCAGCTCTGGTCTTTTCATCAAGAATGTTTGAAAGTCCTCTATTTCATTGAAAGGCTATATTCCAAGTCCTTCGATCACTTAATGTAGAAGCTGCTAGATCTTGTGTTATCCTGATTGTATTTCCACAATACTTGAATTGTTTCTTTCTAGCTGTTTGCAATATTTTCTCCTTGACCAGGGAACTCTGGAATTTGGCCACAAAGTTCCTAGGAGTTTCTCTTTTTGGATCTCTTTCAGGAGGTGATAGGTGGATTCTTTCAATATTTATTTTGCCCTCTGGTTCTAGAATCTCAGGGCAGTTTTCCTTGATAATTTCATGAAAGATGATCTCTAGACTCTTTTTTTGATCATGGATTTCAGGTAGTCTCATAATTTTTAAATTGTCTCTCCTGAATCTGTTTTCCAGGTCAGTTGTTTTTCCAATGAGATATTTCACATTATCTTCCATTTTTCATTCTTTAGGTTTTTTTTTGTGACTTCTTGGTTTCTCATAAAGTCATTAGCCTCCATATGCTCCTTTCTAATTTTTAAAGAACTATTTTCTTCAGTGAGATTTTGAACCTCCTTTTCCATTTAGCTAATTATGCTTTTGAAAGCATTCTTCTTCTCATTGGCTTTTTGAACCTCTTTTGTCAATTGAGTTAGCCTATTCTTCAAGGTGTTATTTTCTTCATCATTTTTTTGGGTTTCCTTTAGCAAGGTGTTGACCTGCTTTTCATGCTTTTCTTGCATGTCTCTCATTTCTTTTCCCAGTTTTTCCTCCACCTCTCTAACTAGATTTTCAAAATTCTTTTGGAGCTCTTCCATGGCCTGAGCCCATGGAATATTTATTTTGGATGTTTGGGATACAGAAGCCTTGACTTCTATGTCTTTGCCTGATGGTAAGCATTGTTCTTCCTTGCTCAGGGCCTGCCCTGAGCTGTCGCCTGGAGTTTACCTCTCCAACTGCTCCAACTGCTCTACCGGTCTTCCAACGGTTCCAGGCCCATCCTGTGGGGGAGGGGAATGACCAAACAGTGCACTCGAGGAGCTGCTTACTGCACTTTATTGCTTATCCCAAATCCAAATCCGACCTTCCCGTGTTCCCCCTTATATACCCTGCTCTAGCTCCTCCCATGTTCCATCCTGGAGTCAGAGCTCAGCTCTGGAAGGGGCGTTCCCAGCACCCGAAGGCGGGTTCTCACCCCCGGGTGTCTCCGGGCTCACCAGTGGGCCATGGTCCAGAGCTCAGCCCTCTACACTTCCTCATGTGAAAGGATGGGAGGAGGTATCTGTTCCCCAAGAAAGTAACCTTCTATGGTATTATTTTTTTTTCCTTTTTGGGGGCATTTTCCCAACCAGTTACTTGACTTTGGGGTCCTTTGTGAAGAGTAGGGTATACTCTGGAAATCTGTGAGATCTCAATTCCTCCAAGGTGGCACAATCAAGTGTGTACTTTTCTGGATGTAGAGAGGGGTTTTTGTGCCCAGAATCTTAGTGGCTCTCCACAACCACTTGTCCTGCAGTTCCACCAAGGCAGCACTGTGGGCTGATTTCCAGATAAGCTTGATGGACAGGGCTACCATTCCGTTTGAGACAAAGACCAGCCTGGCCAGGGCCTCCACCCAGGGCTGACATAATACTCAGCTCTTCAATGCCCCCAGGGGTTTTTAATCTCCAACAGTGGAGATTCCATAAGGGCTGCTGTGCAGGCTCTGTGGCCACTGCCTGCTGCTGGAGCCATGGGAAAGCCCTTCTCCCTTCCTGGCCAGCTGATTAAACCCCGTCACTGACCTTTGGCACCTGTGGACCAAGAGATCTGACAACCCACTACTGTGACTGGAGATTCTGCCCCCGAGGTGTCCTCCTCCCAGAGTCTTGTTGCACCACACTGTGCCACGCAGCCAAGGCTGGGCTGGGCTCCACGCTCGGCTCTGCGTCTGGTGCAACCAACGTTTTCATGGGCCTCTCAGGTCACCGTGTGCTGGAAATCTCTTCCACTCTATTGTTCTCCACTTCTGCTGCTCAAAAATTTGTTGAGAGTCCCTCTCTACAGGTATTTTATGGACTGGGGGGGGGTGTGGGGAAGAACTTGAGTAAGTGTGTCTTTCTATTCCACCATCTTGGTTCTGCCTCTGGAAGCTATGAATTCTGAGAGGGAGAGAGGAGGAGTGCAAGGTTCCTAAATGCATGAACCTACTTTCCTCACAAATTTGTAATAGCAGAGTTCTGATTATATAATAATAATGAATAAACGTGAATGAAAATATGTGTTTGATTTGTTTATCTTCAACTCATTTTGTTTTTTAGAATTTCAGCTGATAAAACAACCTTTTTGTTGAATAGAATCATGGCTGAGCTAAGCTGAGTTTAGTAGGAATTTACATTGTTGTCTCATTCCTGACATCCTTGAATATATTAAATAGAATCACAGACTCAATCTTTGTGGCCTAGAAAGAAACTTAAACATTATTTTGTCTGAAACTTCATTTTACAGAGTAAAACATCAAAGTCAGTCACTGGTTTTCATGTTTTGTCTTTGCATTACACTAATTGCCATACTGCTGTGAAAGTAGAAGTTAATAAATAATCATAGACATTTAAAACTAAATGAAATTACACAAGGTCACACAGGTGCTTAATGACTGAACTAATAAAATCTTTTAGAATTTTCTTAAATCATCGTATTGTTGAGAAGAGCTATGTGTATTCAAGTTGGTCATCATACAATGTTGCTGTTACTGTGTAAAATGTTCTTTTAGTTGTGTTCACTTCACACTGAGCAGCACTTCATGCAAGTCTTTTCATGTTTTTTCTGAAATCTCCCTGCTCATCATTTCTAATGTTCATATATAGCATTAATATACCAAAACTTGTTCAGCCATTCCATAATTGATAGGCATCCCCTCAATTTCCAAATCTTTGGCATCACAAAAAGAGCTTGCAACTGGCTTCATATCACTTCTCTGTCACACCTACCTTAGTTTTTCCTTTTTTTCTTCAATAACAGAAAAATTACTTTATTACCACTAAGCACTGTCTCGGTTGATATCAGTGTAAAATTTGCATTATATGTTGGACAAAAGGGGAGATCTCTATAAATTTTGCCAATGTTGTATAACTGGATATGAAACTCTCAACATTTCCATTATTAGTTCCTGCTGGTGAAAAATATGTCTGACATTGATTTTATTTTTCCCATTGGTTGAAGCATGTTGGGTATACTCAGGAACAGATTCAGATATGTAATGAAACACTGTGTATTTGAATCACCTAAATAATTCTCATTTTCCTAAATAGGGAAGACATGGGGATTTTGTCATTGAACATTACTTAAAAAACAAAAAGAGAAACAAACAAACAAAAATCTAAAGTTAGGAATTCTGGAGATTTTTCCCCTTGAGTATTTTATTTATAAGTATATATATTTTAGGCAAGGAAAGACTTATCTGATTGATTCTCATGAAGTCTATGTCAGTAGATCTTGCTTAATGTAGGAAAATATGAGGCCATTTTCGTTCTGTATTCATAAAATAGATAAAACTAATATTAAAAGTAGTATAGGAAAAAGTACTTACATATACAACTTTTGAAATGAAAGTGCAATCTATATTACACGTAATATTTGTGAAGAAAACATCAAGAAAATCCATCAAATCTATATCTTGATTTTGATTGAAAGCCATGATTATGTTAATAAGAAAAACGTTCAAGAATTTACTTCAATAGACCTCAATATCAGTCATATGTGAGGCTACTTTAGTAATAATAATAAGTTATAATGTGAAATCAATTTCAACATATACTAGACAATCAAGTACACGGAAATTATATTTAAAATCACTGTCACTATTCTCTTATCATTATGTTCATTAAGCAGTTTCCCAGCATGTCCTGTGTCTTGACATTGCTAAGCTGCTGTTGTTTTGAATCTAGTTAAATTATGCAATTTCATGTTTCTGGAGAATATGTATTTAAACTGGCAAGGAAATTTACTAAGAAAGAATGACTACAAAGGAAAGTTGTTGAACATAAGAATAACCTTCCAATGAGGTACTGGAAACCTCTTTTTTTCCTTCACATCTTAAAAACAGAATAAATATGTCTGAATTAGTTCCAGTTCAGAGCTGTCTGGATGGAAGGAAATATGCTATATGAACTTCCAGTATTCTTTTAATTTCTTTAATATGTGATTCTATAATTTCTATCAATAAACCAGTAATTTTCTTTATGGTATTCAAGTGACCTGAAATCTTTTTCAATTCTCCCAAAATACCTAACTTACGGTAAGAAACAACATGGAAACTCCTTATTACAGGCTTCTGAGAATGAAAAATGATGTGCCCATTTTAAAATTTATGGTAAACATCACTTTATTTCAACATCAACTTGTAAATTATTTTATGCTGTAATAAAACGATTCTTGTTGTAAATATGACTCGAGGCATCTGGATTTCTTTTAGAAGATTGCTTATTTAAACTAACAGTTATTTTGTGTTTCATTATTTTCTGGTTCTACTTCATTCTTCCTAATTGAAGAATAGCATATAAAAATACTACGTGTAAACAATGTAAAATTATTGAATAATTGAAATTATCTTCACAATTATATCAAAGATAAAGCAACAATATTCTATGCTTAAACAAATGAGTCACTGACAACTATGTTAATGAAACAGTCCTTGTAAAGTCATGGCACATATCCGTCACACGAAAAAATCAAATCTTTTAACATAAATGGTGCACTGTCTATCTTTATTAACATCACCAGTAAAACTACCTTGCTCAGTAGCAGCTCGGAAATTTCATTAGTGTCCATCATTCTGATAAATCTGTAATTCGGATGTGAAATAAGACATTCTTGTAAGCTTTCTTTTTGCCTTTTCAACTACGATGCAGAAATAGCTATTTTTAGTATTGTATTGGCTAAGAGTCAAACCATAGTGTATATCTTACTATTTTTAGTGGGGGTAAAGATGGGGGATAAAGGGCATTGAAAAGACCTTTAAAATATTAAAATCCTTCAAAAAGAGACATAACAGCTCTACCAGTCCAAGTCTTCTAGTTGTTGAGATGCAATCTTCAGTTTATGTTGGTTTTGTTAAAAATCACCATCATCATCATTTTTTTCCATTTTTATTGTTTAAACTCCCACTGCTAATTTGGATGAGCTTCCTTTATTCTTGACAATTTTTATGATCTCCTATTGCTATTCTATTTATTTCCCTTATTTACTTTTGTAAATGCCATCTTTTTTTGTATCAATATCTGGCTTTATTCTTTAACATGTTGGTTAATTCTTCCTCTTTTAATGTGACTAATTGTGCAATCAGTCTCCCCTGAAAATATTTCCTTGTCTTTCTTCTACCATAAAATGATTCTGAATACAGTAAAATGAATAGATTTATAATGTATAGCCTATTGTATTGCTATTCCATCAGCTATTCCAAGGTCAATTTCATCATTGCGCCATATATGTTGACTCTCTAAAGGTCACATCCATCTTTTATGTCAGGACTCCCCTGTTTGAAAATGTATTTTTCACTCTCTGTATGAAGCTATTTCAGTTCTTCTTCTCTTCGACCCTCAAGTCTATCTTTAAGAGTTTTACATTAGAGTATTAAACTGATCATCAAATAATTTTTTCACATATATGGAAAAAATCATAAAATTTTACGTGCTCACAGGCCTCCGTTGCTCTTATTATTGATGAGTTTTGCCTTTTATGTGTATGATGTTATTTTTCCTCTTTATTCAACATAATGAATATTATCTCATTTCCTATTGCTTATTTTAAATAATTATTTTCTTTTTACGTACCAGAGACATCATCAAATTTAAAGAAAATTCACTTGGAAGATATCACCTTCTACCACCGAAATTAAAGTTTGGCATCTCTTTTTGTTTGGACATCAAATGGAGTGAAATAAGATGGTAATTATGAGTCTTTACCATTTCAGAAACTAGGATTCAATATTTGGTGATTTTGTAATTGAATAATAGAAGAGCTAAAGAAAAATATAAATAGCAAAATGTTGCACAGACTCTCTTCCCCTCAGTTTTTATCTTAACTTACCTTTATAATGGCTCAGAAAGATAGGATCACTTTTCCCTTTTGGGGCAAATATGTCTCATGGAATGCATATGATCAACCTATATTTAGAGTCATTTGTATTTATGTGAACCAAAATGAATATTATTCTATTTTCTACATAAAATAAAACATGGTACTGAAGAACTGGATGTACAGCAAATGCTGTCTTCTACCAATGTTTAATTCAATTAAGTAAAAAGGCTGATTTATTTTATCCTTTACAATTCCCTTTCTTTATTAATAGGGGAAAATATTGGTTAGCTAGTGAGTATTTTGAATGAACTAAAGTATGAATGAATATTATTTAATCAGCACTTACTGTAAGTACTTCTTATGTGGCAGAGGAGTGGCTAGGTGGTTTATTAGATAGAGCGTCCTGGAATCAGGACAAACTTATTTCAAATCTGGTCACAGATACTTACTAGTCATATGACTCTGGGAAAAATCACTTAACCTTGTTTGGCTAAGTTTCTTCATCTATAAGATGACCTGGACAAGGAAATGGCAGACTACTCTGTTTTATTTGTGAAGGAAACCTTAAATGGGCCCATGAAGACTGACATAACTAATCCACTACACAATAACATATGTTAGGAACTATGCTGAAGCATTGGGATATGAATAGAGAAGCAATTTTTTTTCCTTCTCCTTGAAGAATTAACTTTCTAGATCATGAGGACATAGAAGGAGGAGTAAGATGTCAGGAAGGTTGTTGTAGCATGGGAAATCACAAAGATGTCGAGTGAAGAACTAAGGTTTCAGTTCCTCTCACTCATAATCTTTGGTGATTTGATATAGACAGTCATGCAACAGTAAGAGTAGAAATGAAACAGTATAAAATTTTTCTGATGAAGATGAGGGCATGAAGGCTCAGGGAATACATAATGTCCTAAACATGAAAGGTCCCTTTGACTCATCTAGATTGTATTTACTCTTCTCTATTTCCATTGTGTTAACAAATTTAATTTGATTTCATAATAAAGCCCACATATTGTGGAGTTGATTCAATTCAATGATTCTATTAAATGAAATTTCATCAATAAGTTGCAATGCTATTTAAAAACAAAAAAGATTGGGGGGTGGGGAAGAGACAAGATAGCCAAGTGAGAGCAAATACTCACTTAAGCTCTCAGACAAACTCTTTCAGATATTTCTAAAAAGAAAATTTGAATGGATTTTGGAGGGGCAGGATCCAATAAGAAACAGACCGTGGCAGATTCACAGTCCAGAACAAACTGGAAGGTTAATGGTAAGGATTTGTTTTGTGACGCTGGAGGCTCACACAGTGCACAGAGCACAGGCTGTACCAGCATGGTCTGAACCATAGCAGAGGAAAATAGGAAACCTCAGGCGGTCTGAGTCAGCAGCCACACTGAAATCTAAGGTATATCAGTCCCAGATGGGAGTCCAGCAGAACTGAGTGAAAGAGAGCCATGGAGCCCCTGGTATCTGCAATGGCTGTTTCTAAGGCTATCATCCCGCAGAATAAATGTCTGTAAATCACCTACTTGAACTTCCAGGCTCCAAGATGGCAGAGTGATTGGTAAATGCTCTCCCACTGCCCTTATTGACCTTAAAAGACTAACAAAATATTTCCCCAGGAAAAGTCCTGGAAGAGTGGGATAGGTCAAAGGGGTAAACAGTCTCTTAGCATATGAGGTTATGAAAAGCACTAAGGAGGTCCCTCTTGCTGGGGCTGAAGGGGACCAGTATAGGACCAAAATTTTCTCAGACAGCTCCACCTCATTAAACCAGGAGGAGATCCTGAGCCTCGGGGTGCAGAGCCTGCAACAGCCAACACCAGGACCCCAGGCATGCCTCAGCACCCCAAAAAATCAGGAAGACACTAGACAGGTGGGAAAGGAGATGCAAAAGTTAACTAAAAAAACCAATTTGATAAAAATTAGAATCAGGCAAGTAGAAGCTAATGACTATATGAGACATCAAGAATCAATCAAATAGAATATAAAGAATGAAAAGATAGAAGAAAATGTAAAATATGTAATTGGAAAAGCAATTGACCTGGAAAATAGATCCAGGAGAGAAAAATCTAAGAATTATTGATCTACCAGAAAGCCATGATGAAAGAAAGAGCCTTGAAACTCTTCCAAGAAATCATCAAGGAAAACTACCCAGAAGTCCTAGATACAGAGGACAAAATAGTCATCCAAAAATTACACTGTTCTCCTCCTGGAAAGGGCACAAACTAAAAACACCAACGAATATCATTGCCAAATTCAAAACCTATCAAGTGAAGGAGAAAATAATACAGATGGTCAGGAAGAAACCATTCAAATATTGAGGAGCTACAGTTAGGATGGCACAGGACCTTGCAGCTTCTACATGAAAAGACTGAAGGTACCTGAATATGATGCTCCATAAGGCAAAGGAGCTGAGACTACAACCAAGGATCAATTACCCAACTAAGTTGAGCATAATAGTTCAGGCAAGGAGATGGACTTTCAATGAAATAAAGGATTTCCAGATGTTCCTGATGAAAAGGCCAGAGCTAAACAGAAAATTTGATCTCCAAACACAAGTGTCAAGAGAGGCATAAAAAGGTAAAGGTGAGCTGGGAGGGGAATCTTGTTATGCAATATGGGCAAAATGTTTACATCCATATAAGGGAAGATGATACTTATTAATCTTGTGAATTGTTTATTTATTGTTATATACAAAAAGGATAGACACAGACAGAGTTAGTTGGTGTAAAGTAAATGATGCGATGATAAAAATGTGTTTTAAGAGTGTGAACATATTGGAATGGGAGATGTGAAAAGGAGGCAGAAAATGGTAAATCATATCATAGGAAGAGCCACAAACATATATTACTGTACAGGGAAAGAGGGGAGGAAGATGAGAATTGTTTGAGATTTACTCTTACGTGACTTGTTTCAAGGAGGGAAAAGCAAACTCAGTTAAGTACAGAAATTTAACTACCTCCATAGGCAATGGAGGGGAAAGGGAAGAAAAGGAAGGGAAGGCTCAAAGGGAGAGAGGAAGTAGTAAGTGAAAATAGGAATAAAAAAGAGGGGGACTGAAAGAAGGAAGGCAAGACTGAAGGAGGCAGTTGTCAAAGATTAAAGCTCTATTGTGGAGAGAAGGAAGAAAGGAGAACTAAAACACAAATGAGGGGAGAGAGGACTGAGGGAAAGACAAAGATAGTTACCATATTTCTGACTGTGCACGGGATGAACTCTCCCATTAAAGGACGAGGAATTGCAAAATGAATTAAAAACCATAATCCAACAATAAGTTGTTTACAAGAAATACATTTGAAATGGGAGGATACACATAGGGTAAAGGTAAAATGTTGGAGCAGAATACATTGTGCTTCAGCAGATGTAATAAAAAGCAGGGGCAACAACCATAATCTCAGACAAAGCAAAAGCAGAAATAGATCCAATCAAATGATAAAAAGAAGGAAGCTATATCCTGCTAAAAGGAACCATAGACAACGATACAACATGATTACTTAACATATATGCTCCAAGTGCTGTAGTATAAATTCTTAGGGGAGAAGTTAAGGGAGTTACAGGAAGAAATAAACAGCAAAACTTTACTAGTGGGGGACAGCAACCACCCCACTCTGAACTTGATAAATCTAACCTGGAAACAATAAAGAAAGAAATTAAGGAGGTGAACAAAACTCTGGATGAGGTAGATATGATAGATTTTTGGAGAAAATTAAGTGGGGATAGAAAGGAATATATGTTTGTAACAGTGGTACATGGCAGATATACAAAAATTGGCTATGCATTAGGGCATCAAAAGCTCAGAAAGACAGAGATAGCAAATGTATTCTCAGATCATAATGCAAAAAACATGTATATATGTGTGTGTGTGTGTATATATATATATATATATATATATATATATATATATATATATATATATATATGTATGTAATAAAAGATCATGGAAAGATAGACAAAAATTAATTTCAAAACAATAATATAATTCCAAAGAATGAGTGGGTTAAGCAGCAAGTCATAGAAACAATAAACAACTTCATTCAAGAGAATGACAATAATAAGACAACCTTTAAAATCTTATGGGGTATTTCAAAAGGTTTTCTTTGAATGCCTATGTGAATAAAACAGAGAAAGAACAGATCAATGAATTGAGCATGAAGCTGAAAAAGCTAAAAAAAGAACAAATTGAAAATACCCACATAAATACAAAATTACAAATACTGAAAACCAAAGGAGAGAAAAATAAAGGTGAAATTAAGAAAACTATTTAACTAATAAATAAAATTAAAAGTTGATTTTATGAAAAAAACAATAAAATTGATAAATCTTTGGTCAATTTTATTACAAATAAAAGAAGAAAGAAAAGCAAATTACCAATATCAAAAAAGAAAAGGGTGAACTCACCTCCAAAGAAGAGGAAATTAGAACAATAATTGAGAATTACTTTGCCCAACCGCATGCCCATAAATTTGGCAATCTAAATGAGATGGATAATTGTCCTAAAAATATAAATTGCCCAGATTAACAGAAGAAGAACATGAGTACTTAAATAATCCCATCTCAGAAAAATAAATTGAACAAACCATCGATGAACTCCATGGGAAAAAAATCTCCAGGATCAGATGGATTTACAAGTGAATTCTATCAAATATTTAAAGAACAGTAAATTTCAATACTATAGAAACTATCAGGGAAAATTGGGAAGAAGAAATTCTACCAAAGTCTTTTTTAAGACACATATGTTTCTGATACCTAAACCAGGAAGTGCCAAAACAGTGAAAGAAGATTATAGATCAATTTCTCTAATAAATATAGAAACAATAACTTTACATGAGATGTTAGCAAAAAGAGTATTCCAACTTATCACAAGAATAATACAGTATGACCAGGTAAGATTTATACCAGTAATGCAGGACTGGTTTAATATTATGAAAGCTATTAGCATTAGTGATCATATCTACAGCATAACTAAGAGAAATCACATCATTTTCTCAATAGTTGCAAAAATTTTTTTGATAAACTACAATACTCCTATTGAAAACACTGGAGAGCATAGGAATGAATGGAATTTTCCTTAAAATAATAAGTAGTATTTACCTAAAACCTTCAAAAAGCATTATATGCAATATGGATAAGTTAGATGCATTTCCAGAAGTTCAAGGGTGAAACAATTATGTCCATTATCACTATTCAATATGGTGTAATTAAATATGGCACTAGAAAATTTAGCTGATGCAATAATAGAAGGAAAAGAAGTTGAAGGAATTAGAATAGGCAAAGTAGATTTTGCAGATTATATGATGATATTCTTAGGAAATCACAGGAAATCAAGTAAAAAACTTCTTGAAATAATAAACAATTTTGGCAAATTTGTAGGTTACAGAATAAACACACATAAATTATCTGCTTTTCTACACATTACTAACAAAGCCCAACAGCAACAGATAGAAATAAAAGTCCCATTTAATGCTAAGATATACACTATACAATATCTGAGAGTATACCTGCCAAAACAAACCCAGGGACTATGTGAACACAATTGTAAAACACTTTTCACACAAATAAATTCAGATCTAAGTAAGTGGAAAAAGATCAGTTGTTCATGAGTAGGCCAATCCAATATAATAAAAATGACAACTCTACTAACATTAATTTACTTATTTGGTGCCATACCAATTAAACTACCAGAAAATTACTTTCCAGAGCTTGATAAAATAATATAAAAATTCTTCTGGAGGAATAAAAAGTCCAGAATATCAAGGGAACTAAAAAAGATATGTTAAGAAAGGTGACCGAGGCCTACCAGATCTCAAATTTTATTACAAAGCAGCAATTATCAAACCCACTCCATACTGGCTAAGAAACAGAGGGGTAGACCAGTGTATTAGGTTAGATACTAAAGACACAATAGTGAATGAATACAGCAATCTACTGTGTGATAAACACAAGCACCTCAGCTTCTGGGAAAAGAACTCACTGTTTGACAAAAACTGCTGGTAAAAGTTGATAACAGTGAGACAGAAACTGGGCATTGACCAATACCTGACAACATACACAGGAATAAAGTCCAAATGCTTATATTGAATCTATAAACACATTTGTGCAGCAAGGAATACTGTATTTGTCAAATTTACGGAGAATGGAGAAATTTTTGACTAAACAAGAGATAGAAACAGTATGAAGTGCAAAATGGATAATTTTGATGACATTGAATTGAAAAGTTTTCACACAAAGAAACGCAATTCAATGAAGATTAGGAGGGAAACAGAAAACTAGAAAAGAATATTTTCAGCTAGTGTCTGTGATAAAGGCCTCTTTTCTAATAAATATATATATATATACACATATATATTTATATATTTATACACACACACGTGTCTGTGTGTGTGTGTATGTGTGTGTGTGTGTGTGTGTGTGTGTGTGTGAGAGAGAGAGAGAGAGAGAGAGAGAGAGAGAGAGAGAGAGAGAGAGAGAGAGAGAGAGAGAGAGAGAGGGAGAGAGAATTGAGTCAAATGTGCAAGAATACAATTCATTCCCCAACTGATAAATGATCAAAGGAAATGAACAGACAGTTTTCAGAGCAAGAAATTAAAACTATCTGTAGTCATATGAAAAATACTCTAAATCATTACTAATTAGAGAGATGCAAATCAATACAACTTTGTGGTACAACATCACACCTATCATAATAGCTAACATGAAAAAACAGGAAGAAGATAAATATTGAAGAAGAACTGGGAAAGTTGGAGCAGTAATTCATTGTTGGTGGATCTGTGAGCTGATCCAACCATTCTGGAAAGCAATTTGGAACTATGCCCAAAGGGCTACAAAAATTTGCATACCCTTTGATGCAGCAATATCTCTTCTGTGACTGTATTCCAGAGATGATAAAAATGGTAAAGGAGTCATTCCCCAATTCATAAATGGTGAAAGGATATGAACAGGCTGCGTTCAGCGAAGTAAATTAAAGCTCTCTAGAGTCATATGAAAAAAGTTTTCTAAATCACTATTGATTAGAGAGATGCAAATCAAAACAACTCTGAGATACAACATCACACCTATCAGATTGGCTAACGTGTCAGGACAGGAAGATGATAAATGTCGGAGAAAATGTAGGAGAGTTGGAACAATAATTCATTGTTGGTGGAGTTGTGAGGTGATTCAACCATTTTGGAGAGCAATTGGAGCTATGCCCAATAGGCTACAAAAATGTACATACCCTTTGATCCAGCAATAATGCTTCTAAAGTCTGTATCCCCAAGAGATCATAAAAATAGGAAAGGGTCGCACATGTTCAAAAATATTTATTGCAGTACTCTTTGTTGTGGCTAAAAACTGAAAATCAAGGAGATGCACATCAATTGGAGAATGGAATAGTATTGTGCTATAAGAAATGATGAACAAGAAGTCTTCAGAGAGGCCTGGAAAGACTTATACGATCTGATGCTGAGTGAAAGGAGCAGAATCAGTAGAATTTTGTATACAGCAACAACCACAGCGTGTGAGGATTTTTTCTAGTGGACTTAGAACTTCATTGCAATGGAAGGACTTAAAAATTTCCCAATCGTCTTTTAAGGCAAAATGCCTTCCACATCCAGAGAAAGAACTATGGAATTTAAATGAAGATTGTAGCAGTTCATTCTCTTTTGTGTTACATTTTGATTTGTTATATGATTTCTCCCATTCGTTTCAGTTCTTCTATATAACATGACTATGGAGAAAATGTATTTAGTAGAAACGTATGTGTAGAACCTTTATACAATTTTATGCCATCTCGGGGAGGGAGAGGGAGAGGGAGGGAGAGGAAGGGAAAGAAAAAAAAATCTAGTTTTATGATAGTGACTGTGGAACGCTGAAAATAAATAAATAGAAATGGTTTAAAAAAATAAGAAAAAGGACAAGCAAAAAAGAAAAATGGGAAAAGCGTCCCACATGTCAAAATATATTTATAGAAGCTCTCTTTGTGGTGGTCAAAAACGGGAAGTCAAAGGGATGTCCATCAACTGGGGAATGGCTAAAAAAGTCGTGGTATATGAATGTAATGGAATACTATTGTGCTATAAGAAATGATGAACAGGAAGACTTCAGAGAAACCTGGAAACACTTATATGAACTAATGTTGAGTGAAAGAAGCAGAACCAGGAAAACTTTGTACACAGCAAAAACCACAGTACGGGAGGAATTTTTCTGGTAGACTTAGTCCTTTCTAGCAATGCAAGGACCTAAAAAATTTCAAATGGACCTTTGAGGCAAAACACTTTTCACATCTGGAGAAAGAACTATGGAATTGTATAGCAGTACGAAGCAGATCATTTTCTCTTGTGTTGTGTTTTGTTTTGTTTTACTTCATTGTTTCTCACGTTCATTTTAATTCTTCTATTCAACATGACTATGGTGAAATAGTATTTACAAGGAATTAATGTGTGGAACTTATGTAAGACTGCAAGAAATCTCAAGAGAGAGTGGAGGGGGAGAGGAGAAAGAGAAGAAGGAAGGGGTAAAATCTAAAGCATATGGAGGTGATTATATAACCCTGAAAACAAATAAAATAATTATTTAACAAAATAAAAACAAAAATATTTCCTCTCTTTTTCCTTATCATTTCCAGGATTCCTCCTGGCAACCAAGTATTGAAAATATAATATTTTAGGTCACTAAAAAGTACAACTCCCTTTTGGTTTCTTGTAGTGTTTTTGAAGGTAAAGAAGTATATCATAACCTACTTATCTCTATCCTTTCTATTATACGTGGTTTGAACTTCTTTTTTGAATGATTATCTGTCAAATATAAAATATCATGTATTCATTTTGTAATTGCCATTTAGCTGACATTTTATTCCTTCCATTGAAGTGCATGGCAAAAATGAAAAGTCAGTTACAAAGAAGAGTATCAACACTTTTTCCAAGGTCATATTTTCCAGTAATGCAAATTCGGAATTTGGGTATTCAGCCATATCAATGATTCTGATGAGAAAAAGACAAAAAGAAGACATTGATTAGTGTAGCTTTAAAAAAGGCGTAAAAGGTTGATAAAGCTTATTTTTTGAACAAGCATTCACTAACCTGTGGGGGTTTTTTAAATGTGTGTTTGTATGTGTGTTCAGTCTTACTAAAATTTTGACGTCCACACTCCACAAGATATCGCTTATAATTGCTGTTGTTCAGTCATGTCTGACTATCTTGTGATATGCTTTGCAAACATACTGAAGTAGTTTATTCTTCAGCTTATTTAACAGATAAAGAAACTGAGGCAAACAGGTTAATGACTTACCAGAAGTCACACATCTAGTAAATGTCTGAGGCCATATTTGAGCAAAAGAAGTTGAGTCTTCCTGATTCCCAGCCCAGTGATCTATCCACTGTGCTACCTAGTTGCCCTGTCACTTGTAATAGACTAAATAATTTAAGTAATACTAACAGTAAAGGGATGCCTTCACAAAAAGAAGCCAGATAGCACAGTAGATAGAGTATTGGGACTGGAATTATTAGAAATACTGAGTCAGACCCTATCTCTGTGTGTCTAAATTTCCACACTTGTAAAATGAGGATAATAATTATACCTACCTCCTGTGATCTTTGACAGGATTTCTGTGAAGATCAAATCAGGTAATATTTGTAAGGAACCCAGTATACTGACTGGCACGTGGTAGACCCTTAATAAATGCTTGTTCCTTTCATCTGATAGTGTGTGCAATATTTCACATATGTAGCCCTCCAAACTGATTTTTTTATTAACAGAAGTGAATTTTCTTTCTTCCCTATCCTTTGTCACATTTTTTAAAAGAAAAGAGGGGGGGAAAACATTTAGACCTTAGGAGCATTATTCAATATTTTGTTTCTCTTATGGGATCCTTATGGGATCAAGTAAATTAGGAACAAAAATAGTTTACTAAGAACTTCAGACACTCACTTTAATCTCATTTTTAAGAGTTCATTTAGCATTATCTTCTTACACACATGAATTTAGCTTGGACAAAAAAGTGCTTAAAGTCATGTCAGAAAATAAGAGACATGCCATGTCATTTGAAATGTGCCTCAATATCTAATAATTCATATAATCAGGAAGGTCTTTGTACTACATCCACCTGATGAAATTGTAAGTCCATCTCCTTAAGGGACAGCGAGTGTTGATGGTTTTCTGCAATAATTACCTATTAAAGACTATTTTGTCAGAATATCAGTAAAATATTATGTATGTAATTACTTAATATAAAAAATTAATTAGAATTTAGAACTATAGGAGAGTAGAATTCAAAAAGAGCTGAGGAAGCAGCTGGCATTTTTAGAAGAGGAAACTGAGGCTCATAGAAATTAATTCATAGATTTACAGATCCTTGTAGCTGGAAAGCCACAAAGAAGTGATCTGCTGTAGTTCCCTCACTTTACAGACTGGCATACTAAGGGCCAGAAAATATAGATGATTTCTCCAAGCTCATTAGGAAAAATAATGACAGCTTTCACTTTCACTGCAACACTTTCTCCTACACCCTGTTGCTTCCCTTTGTTTTGCTATTTAAGTCATATAGGCAGCTAGGTGACATAATAGATAGAAGCCTGGACCTAAAATCAAGAAAAACAAAGTTCAAATTCTGCTTTACATACTTACAAATACTGTGACCCTGGACAACTCATGGTAACCTACATTTTCCTCAACTTGTTGATCTGTAAAATGGAGGTAATAATAGCATCTTCTCATGGTTGTGACAATCAAATGAGATAATAATTATTAAATATTTAGCATAGTGCCTCGCATGTGGAGCTGCTATATAAAAGTTAGCTGTTATTATTGTTGTTATTACAGTCAATCTTTCACTACCGAGCTTTCGTGCCCATATATTCTAAAGTTTTTTATCCACTTTTTTGCTAAATTATAAAAAACAACAAAACAAAACAAGATGCAATAGATAAAATCCAAAAGTCAAAGATAAAAATCTCTGCTAGTAGAAGTAATTGACAGGCTTTTATTACTCATTTATGATAAAATTCAAAATCCTGCAGCAAATGGTAGTTTGTTTTTCATCATTAAAAGGATATTCACTTTTCTGAAAATTGCAGTTTCTTGAGTAATCATTTGGAGCAAATTCACACGTCTCACTTATTTACTTCTATCTACCGCATCAGAGTATGGTGTCCCACTCTTCTGTCTACATCCACGTTTTTTTTTTCTGTGTGCGAATAGATTGAAGTAAACTAGTTGTTTGCATTCAGTGATAGCACAAAAAGAAGGGGCCTCCTTTCTGTGTTCAGTATTCCATATGAAATCAGTTGGTTCATATTGCATGGATCACATTGAGGTAGGGCAGCAAAGCACATTTCTCAGTCTGATCTTGGTTCAAACTGGAATCCTATTGATCTTCAACTCTTTCAGAACTCAAAGGATTTCAACTTCCTGCATCAAATGCAAGCAGCAAGCTGCATGACAACTATTCTACTTCATGTGGAAGGTAATGTAGTCTAGTTTACAATGACCACCCACATATCGGAGCATCTAGTTTAAGGAGAAATAATTAACACGAATAATCACTTAAGCTGAACCTAATGGAATTTGCTTTTGAAAGGGGTTTTAGATTTTCCCCCCCAAAGACAGTTGGAAAAAAGAAAACAGGCTCCTGCAGAGACAAAGAAATAAGTTTGGAAGAAAAAGTCTCCTTTTGTGTGAGCAGTGGTAGCACTTAATGCAAACAATTTTTTTTCACCTGTAAAATTTAACACTGTCTTTGAAAATGCTACTGAGGATTTCTCGAGATCAGTGTGAAGGATAAATATTTGCATTTTCTAATTGCTTCTGCTTCAAAAAGCAGAGATCATTGGGCCATGCCATGTTGAAGAAATGTATTAAGAGTAGCCAAGTTTTTATGATTTTCAATTGAATCAGATTTCTGTATTATTCAATTGCAATCTTGTTTCTTCTGCTTCTTGCCCGTGTGACACTGTGGAATTAATTTCATCTCTCAAGACCCCAGTTTCTTCCTCATTAAAATGAGAAGGTTTGAATAGATGTCCCCTGAAGTCCCTGACAACTTAAAAAATTTATGGTCTCATGATGCCAACTCATATTCCTCTCTTTTCTGACATTTGTAGCACCTAGGATCTAAACTATACAGTTTAATACATTTTATGGCAAAATTGGATAACATACAAACAGTTCTCAAAAAACTTTCAGCCTGTTAGAAGCCATCTAAAAAAAATGCTTCCATCATTTGCAATAAATGTGAACCCAACCATCCTCTAGCTTCCCCCTCATATCTGACAAATTGATAAAGATAATAATTAAGATGAGTTAGTACCAGTGAAGCCTTTTGATTGAATCCAAATTTCTCAGAACAAATCTCCTTATTAAGGGATTTCTTCTGAAAAATTTCGACTATCAAAATGCTACTCCCAAGGACCTAGAAAGTCATATGTGGCCCCGAGGTCACAGGTTCCCCACCCCTGCTGGTCTGTTCGTGAAGGGCTGTATTAAAATTGGCACTCTACTTAAAGCGGTGTTTTATGCTAACAATTCTAGAAAAAGATTTAGAATTATTCAATTAAATTAGATAAAGTGACAATGCCCTTTGAAGCAGACATTTATCTTCCAAGTAAGTAACCCAAGAGGGTCAATGATAAAATGAAAGACCTCATGTATAACAAATTCTTTGTAGCAACATTCTTTTTAAGTAACAAAAATTTCCAAATAATATTGATCCTCATCTGTTGGGGGTATTAGTAAACAAATTTTGGTATTTGGATATAATGGAATACAGCTGAGGTTTAGGAAATGATGCTGATGATAAATACAGAGAAGCAGGAGTAGACATATGAACTGATGCAAAGTGAAAGAAAAGAAAACAAGTAAAATATTTAATTACTACAACAATGTGGATGTCATAAAATCAAACTGTTGAAACTAATGCGCAATTGCAGTGACTAAGCTTGGTCCTCTAGCAAGGACTAATAAGAAGGTACTTCTTCTTTAAAGAGGTACGGGCCTATGGGTAAGGAACATTATAGATGTCAGGTATTTTGTTGTGCTCCTTAATTCTGTCACCCTTCTTTTAATTCTTTGTTATAAGGTTTGCATCTGAGGGTGGGAGTGGAATAGTGAAGGGGGGGGAATGCATTGGGAAATGTAGATGACATAGTAAATCAATACAAAATGAGAAATGAATGATAATAATATTTGCACTTTAGAGATTTAATTGAATTCGACAAGCATTTATTAAAGAAAAGAAAAAGGTTCTTTCTTAAAAGTAACGTATGATTTGTCGGTATTCCCAAATTGAGTGTAAGTGTTTTTCTAGTAGCATTATTTCCTTCATTTTATTTTTATCACCAGCGCCCTAGTACCCAGCATAGTGCCTAGCATGAGCTGAAAATGCTTGCTGATTGATTGAAAACATAAAGTAAAAGAATAAAGGTATAGCACTTAATCTTAGGAATTAGGGTAAGGGAGGGATAAAGGGATAAGCATTTATTAAGTGCCTACTACATGCCAGGTGCTACATGAAATGCTTTACAATTGTTATCTCATTTGATGTCAAAACAATCCTATGACTTAGGTGCTGTTTTTATCTCCGTTTTATAGTTGAGGAAACTGAAGTAGATATAGGTTCAGTGACTTGCCCAATGTTATACAGCTAATCGGTTTCTGTCTAATGCCAGCTTTGAACTCAGATCTTCTTGACTCCAGACCAGAGTTTTATACATATCAGGTTGTTGCTTTATTCTCCTATTTCACATAGACCTGTTTTGCCTCAGGTTAATAGTGGTCCTACATATAGTACAAAACAAGAATTCCCTGACTAAAAGCTAATAAAATTAAAGAACGGTCTTTCTCTTCTCAGATTTCTTATTTTAACCTCACCAATAGGACTCATCCCTAATTCACTAAGTCACCTTATGAGCCACCAGGCCTGTGTTTCTAAACTGTAATTCATGGAGCTAAGTACTGAACAGAAGCTGTTTAAGAGAGAGAACTGTCTCACTTTTGTATCTGCCTTCCCAGTATCTAGAATTGTATCTAGCCCTTAGTAGTAATTTTAATAAATACTTGTTGACGAAGCAACATTGAAAAGCAGTAACACTGCACGTCATAGACCAAGTGTGAGTAGAAAACCATAGAAATACAGGCAACACCTACTATGTGGAGTTCTTATGACCTTAATTGGACCCTAGGTTGCTCATGGACAGAAACTACTGACAATTGAAAGGTGAATTAGATGCTAAGGTCAGATTGGTGATTTTATAAATTCTTCTAAGTATCCAATAAGTTGGACCATATTTTAAATACCATTATGATCTTTAGTGTCTTTAAGACCTTGTTCTAGGGCTCATTGGCAATTAGAACACTAAAGTGTTGCATCAAGGTGTGTAACCATTATTTTACTTAAGGTATTCTGCCAAGTGCACATATAAAAGAGGAAAAACAGCACACTGTGGTTATTGAATAAAATTCATTTCTTGTTAACAAATCAGTTACAAATTACCATACATTGAATTTCTGAACATTCTAAATCAACACTGGATGGTCAGATTAAAAGGAGTCAAAAAAATTCAATCAGAATATTTATCCTGTAGCATTTTATGATGAAATATTTAGTCATAAGCTAAATTCTATAGTCTAAATAACCCTGAGAGATGCATGGTTAGGGGTTTTTACGTGATCAAGTACAACAGTGCTTGCTAAAATATAGTCATTATTGTTTTGTACTACACAACTGAATAAAAGCTAGCTGTAGAATATTTCTTTAAATATTGCTAAAAAATACCAAGCTGAATTTGCAAAGTATCAAAAGAATCAAGAGGACCTGGAAGAGGTCATTTACTTTCTCTGGTTCTTATTTTTCTCTTCTGTAAAATAAAGCCGATTGACTCCAAAGTCTCTGAGATCCTTTCCAGTTGGAGAACTACGATCTTATGAGGACACACACCTGTAAAGTGCTTTATGGTTACAAAATGTGTTACCTAAGAAGGTTCATTTGATCTTGACAATAACCCTGTACAAGAAATAGTGTAAAAATCATTAACCACTTTTCCCAGATGAATTAACTGAGAAACAGAATATATCAAACACTTTCATAAAGTAACATAGCTAATACCAGATGAATCAGCATTGAAATTCACATCTTCTAACTCTGAATTCAATATTCATCCTAGGCCACTCTGATTCGTAAGGTATGGGTCCTGACAGTCCTTTAGATATAGCTTCATTTTCTATTTAACTTTAATGGTGAGGGACAAGTGGAAATAAATATTCTTACTTATAGTTCAAGCATACCCACAGACACACACACAAACACACAAACACAGACCTGTGTTAGTTCCATTCTGACAACTTCCTCCACCTTCATTTACTGTCATATTTAAGCTTTAAATATTTGTTTACAGTTAATTGATGTTTTAAGTGCTATGTAAATCTTTGAAAGTTATGGGTGGGGAATTTGGGTGAAAAAGAAAACACCTGATACTGAAGTGTGTGTGTGTGGGTGTGTGTGTGTGTGTGGGTGTGTGTGTGTTTCTGTGTCTGTGTGTGCGTATTTCCCTAAAGGAATAAACCTGAGGTAGTATGCTCACTTTTAGAAATTGTGCTCTTTGCTGACAGTTGAACTATAACTATATTTCATAACCGTAGAGCTCCCAAGTTGCCAAAACTAAATTGATTTTGTGGAAATATGCGACACAGAGGTTTTCAATATGGGTCTTGAATAGCGTGTCCCTAAAGTAGTTATTTCCATTTACACCCATGACCTGCCAGTGTCTTCCTTGCTGCTGTAGTTTTTCATGTATTTCAAAAGCCACAGATCTGTTTCCATTCCTCTTAATTTAATATAAGCTGCACATGCTTCTATCAGTAAGGACTTTCATTTTTATTCTCCTTCTATTTCATGACACCGATGGTTCCATATCTCACAGGGAAGGGAGCAGAATGAAATTACACATCTCTCAGGCTTCACCAATATCTGGTTTTTGTGATTCAGGACCTCCATACAAAGAAGAGGTCACTCTCAATATTTCAGACAATGACTCTTTCTGGATAAGCCTGACAATGTGCTTGGTTGGAGAAGAGTAGAATATTGGGAAGGAGAACATTTGTGTACACTTGATGGGAAAACAGAACATTGTTTTCCTCAAGTTGTGAGGATTTCATTTGAGAATACAATTTTAAAGGAAAAATCTGAACCATCAAGGAAGATGGCATTTTGTTGAATAAGTTGTCATCAATATTTGAGCTAAAATCAACATTCTGAAGAAAAGAGGGCAGGTAAGATGGTGAAGAGATGAAATTAAAGTCAGAACAGGGAAGGCATCTATAAAATACATGAAGAAACTAAATTGAAGAAAATTAATGAATGGGTGTGAAATAAGGAAAGAGAAGCCAGCATGAAGATTTAAGTTGAAGGGTAAACTACTAAAAGAACATAATGTTAAAAATAATTACCAGCAGTGAATATGATCAGAGCTCCTTGCACCTCTTAGAAATATAGTAAGTGAATGGACTACTATGGTGCTCAATTGGTAATATCAAATTCTATTTTGCAAAGATTTCTAACAGTGTTTGAAAACAAAAGAAAAATAAAAAATATGCAAAAGAAGGTAGAACAATAGGTAATCTTTGAAGTATGAAGCTACTTGACAGAGTTCATTGGATCATTGATTTACACCTCAAACAAACCTCAGAGGTCATCTAAGCCAATCTCTTATGAGGAAAGTGAGTCCAAGTGACTTGCCAAGAGCACACAGGTATTATTTGTAATGCTTAGATTTAAACCTAAGTACCCTTAATTCCAAATCCAATTCTTTTACTACTTGGTCAGATTGCCTTTTTTAAGGCTACCTGAATTCTGGAAGGGAGCTGGGCTACAACATGAAAGCAGATTTCAACAATATCTAACCTAATCTCTTCAACATACAGATAAGAAAACTGAGGGCTAAAAGTCTAAGCCTTTATTCAAGGGAGTAATTCATAGGACCTGCATAACATGCTAGTTTATTTTACTATAAATCAAGTGCATTCCTTCAGCCATACTACAGAGAACTCCAAATATTTCTTCCTATAGTATCTTAATAATTCTTTCAGATCTGTGGACTTTTCTCCTACAAACATCGTCTTAATACGGGCACTATCAGAAGGATACAAAGAATACTGTACAGGGAGTACAGATTATTAGGAACTTTTGAAGAAATAATCACTTCTCTAAATGGATGTGTGTATATCCCTCTTCAAGGTCACACTTTCCAGGCTACACCAAGTTACTGGTTTCCTCAGGTTCAATTTTATCCTTTATTGTGGGTGCTTGCCAACACATATTTAGTCTAGAATTATTCTTTTTGTGTTGTTTTGTGTTTGTAAAATGTTTGTGTTGTGTTATGTTTGTGTTGCTATGGACTGAAGAAAAATCATGTTTAGGAATAGAGTTTTCTGTTTATAATTTATAGCAGAAAAATGTGTTAGCAGCCACAAGGTTCGAGGTTTGAAAGGATCTCAGAAGTCATCTTGTCCAAATTGAACTAGTGTAAGAATGATCTTTACAACATAGTCCCAAAGTAGGACTATTAAGTCCTTATACCTGGAAACAATCTCACTTAGTGCATAGGAAAGCACTGATCTTTTTAATAGCTAGAATTTATAAAGTATTTGAAGGTTTGCAAAATGCTTCACCATGGTAATTTGTTTTACCCTGACAAGGACCCTCTCAACTAAATGCCATTATTATTCCTTTTTTAATTATGATAATTTTGAGACATGGGGAGGTTCAATGACTTACCCAGTGTCATACAGGTAGCATGTGTCTGAGGCAGGATTTGAACTTATGTCTTGCTGATGCCAGATTGAAATCTATATCTACTATATTACTTAGTTGCAAAATCACACAATGAACAAATGTTGACTATCCAATATAGCCTTAAAATCGTTTTGAGATGAACTGCTTTCTCCCCACAGGTCCCACAAACTAAGATTGCAAAGCAGATTTTTTAAATCTGAATAAGACTTTACAAAAGGCATCTAACCTTGTAAGATCTTAGATAAGGAATTAGTCACTCATGCTCTTAGCTATAAGTATCTTCATTTTGTCATTTGCAATTTTGATAAGGAGTCCATCTCTAACACTGAGACTTAATGATACCTTTTTTGTTTCCAGCCATTCAGTAAGTTCCAACATCACCTCATTGTTCTATTGTTCACTTCTGATCTCAACTGGGCCTTTACTGCATCAAGAAAATCAATTTTTATCTTTCTCTCTGTTTTTTTAACAAATGTAATTGTTTATTCTTATCAGTATTATTACTATTCAAATTTCTCCAGCTCTGTTCCTATTTACAATAGTTAATATACCAACCTTATTTCTGGGATCACAGTGGGTGAGGCTGCTGGGGCTCGGGAGACTTGTGCATGCTATCTAAAGATCATAATGTTATTGGCACTTCATGCAGACAAATCCTGGCAGCTCCAGGGTTGGTGAAATATATTTTTTGTCTTCTTGTTCTTCTCTTTCTCCTTTTCCTTCTCAATCTTCTTTTTTTTGTGGAAACTTGATTCTTGAAATTATTGGTGGAGTTGCAGCATCAGCAGAAAGCATCCAGCATTCCTGGGCCATGCAACTCAGTAGAAAAGAGAATGGACAGGAGGGAGGGGTGGGGTTACATAAGGGATATTTGAGAAAGGAAAGTGGAGAGAAAGAAGAGGGATGAAGGTTGGAGGGCAACTCACTTTGGTAAGCCACAACCCTTATCTTTGGCTCTCCTGACAGGAGCTAACTCAACTGGCTCCTTTCCCAGGCTGCTTTAGTTTTGTCCCTTAGGCCCATTCCAGGCTTTCTGCATGTTTTGGCATCCATAAAACTAGGGACCTGGACAAGATGATTCCTAGATGCTTTTTAGCACCAGGTCAATGGTTCTCAGAACCATGTCACAAATATTTGCTTACAACCATAGAAATTGGAAAGCCACAATCTCTCTTCTCTTCATATTCCCCAGCTGCCTCAGTTTTTGCTCAGACACCTCTCCTAAAACTTCCCAGTGTACAATACAGGATATACTGGTGACTTTTTCTTGTAAGGAGAGGCTTCAACTTAAAGGAAGGGAGGAACCTGGGGTCCACTAAGGACTGTAGAAGGGCTGGGGCGGGTTGAGCAGCAAAGCAAAACCATCTGAAATAACTATCACACTGAGAGAAAGTACAAGCCCAGTGTGGTTGAATCTCACCCACTCACTGCTCATGTTGGGGCAAAAGTCTCCAGAGTCTAAGCTGAACCAGGGGCCAGAAATGTGCTGAATGGTGGCTGGTAGATGGCCCAATCTTAAATTTCAATTCTATCCTATCTCCCTGCTTTGTTCATTCTTCTCTCTCTTCCAACCTTCACTAATATGACAGGCAATTCCACAGGGTACATAGTTCAGGCTGGATTTAGGGACCAAAGTTCATAAGGGATGCACTTACTGTCCTTCCTCCCTATCTGAAGCACAAAGTCAAGAAAGGACTCCCACTCTGTTTCCTCTCTTTACTGATCTCTCCTTGCCCAATTTGGTCTGAGAAACTCATAAGTGATCCCAGATAGAACATCTTGAAAAGCCTTGTGCTTTGGGAGATTTAGGGAAGGGGATTTATTTTTTGTCTCTTAATTGATTCATTTTCCCATTCACCACAATTTCATATGTCTGATAAGGGCTTTCACAAATTTAAGTCTGGACAACTTCATCTGGATGGTTTCTCTGCCTCCACTTTCTCCCCATTGCAGGCCATCTTCCACTCAGTTATTAAAGTTCTATTCCTCAAGCAGAGATGTCAATATATCATCCCTATCTGTAATCAATGAACCACTTACCTCCAGGATCAAATATAAAATTCTGTCTTTTTAAGCCTGTAATAACCTGTCCCCTTCCTGCATTTCCATTCCTCTTGGACCTTCTTCACCACAGTCTCCATGATACTGTGACAGTGGCCTCGTAGCTCCTTGCCTAAGATATTCTGTGTTGTAACTTTTTGCATTTTTTTGGATGTCCTCCATTCCTTGTATTTTCTCCTTTTTTATCACTGCCATTTGCCTTATTTGACTCCCTTTCAGTCTCAACCATGATCCCACACTATACAACAAGCTTTTCCTAACTCTTTTTAATGATACTTTCTTCCTTTTGTGATGATTGCTATTTTTTCTGTATATATATCTCATTTGTGCACAGTTCTTTATATGTTTTCTCTTCCATTTGTCTGAGAGTTCTTTGAGAGCAGGGATATTTTACTTTTCTTTCTATCACTGTGACTTACTACAATGCTTGGTTCATAGTATTTATTTTATAAATGTTTATTGATTTAACCTGATTTTATCACTTCCCTCATCTACCGCAATAGTCCCTTTCAAAAGGAAAAATTAGGTTAGTCTGTCATGATCTATACTTCTATACTTCATTAAGATATTTTGACTTTATAATCAGACTTTCTTTTCTAGAAGTACAATCAGCATCCCACTTGTACTACATTCTAGAATTTTATCAGGTACCCAAATCACACTTGGACTAGAGTGGGGGGACTCCAATCACTTTCCATAAAGAAAACTGGGTATACGTTTGCTTGTCTTAAGTTTTGTTTTATCTCACTTGTTCTCCATAATCTGTTCCATTCTAACTTTGTCTCCCCAGCCCCAACATTCTAACATACAATCAAACATTCTTTTGATTCTAAATGTCTTGCTTCATCTCAATTCATGATATTTCCGATGTCTGGAGTGATGTTCTTTCTTTTCTTTAATGATTTAATTTTTCACTGCTATTTAAAATATAAGTCAACTCAAACAAAATAATTTCCATATAATCTTCTTTGGTCCCTTTCTCGTCTTGATAATAATTCAAAATAATGATGAGGAGGAGGATTGAAAAATGATGATGGTAATAGTAGTAATATTAGTAGTTGTAATAATAACACTAAAAATAATTACTAGTATTTATATAAGGTATCCAAAGCTCTTTATAAATATCATCTCTTTTTTGCTCACAATAACCTGGTGAGGCAGGTGTTTTTATTGATTCCATTTCAGAGATGAATAAACTGGGGTAGACAGGGATTAAGTGACTTCGTCAAAACTATACAGCTAATAAGTATGTGCAACTGGATTTGAGCTTAAACCTATTTAATTTCAAGTACAAAATGCTATTCACATCTAGGTATTTTACAAAAACCCTGGAAATTGCTCTGCCCTCCTTTTAATAAGAAAAAAAAAAACTCCTCAAACTCCAGAACTCATATCGTTGACAAATAGTTTAAGATTCATACACGATTTTCTCTTTACAGTGGGTGAATGGGAAGAGTATTAGTAAGCTTGAAACTTTCAAATCTGGTTTAATGCATTAAAGAGATTGTATTGACATCAATGTGTGGTTTAATAAAGTCTAAACTTAGATGATGTTTATATTTACTTGAAACAATGATTTCCTTCTACTTCTATGTTTGTAATTATACCTTTCTAAGAATTTTTATGATCCTCAACCAAATTTTCCACCAGGTAGTTATGAGTCATGTACTGTCAGAGTACATGTCTTGTGTTGCAAATTAAATTAAGATTACAGCTCAAGGCATAAATGGATATTACCCATGGGATAGTCGGTCAATCAATGAATCAATCAATATTTATTTAGTATTTACTATGTGCAAGGCATTTTGCTAAGTGTTGGTGATACTAAAAAACAAAAAAAGACAAAAGACAGTCCCTATCCTCAAAGTTGGGGATTATTTGTCTTAGTGTCCATCTCAGTCTCTGACTTTTGCCTCTACATCTGCCTCCCTCTGTCTGTCTGTATCTTTCTCTTCTTCTTCCCTTCCCTCCTTTTCTCTCTTTCTTCTGTTCTGTGTCTCTGTCTCTGTGTCTCTCTGTGTCTCTGTCTCTATCTCTCTTCTCTCTCTTCTCTCTCTCTCTCTCTCTCTCTCTCTCTCTCTCTCTCTCTCTCTCTCTCTCTCTCTCTCTCTCTCTCTCTCTCTCTCTCCCCCTCCGTTCTTGTTTCCTTTCCTCCCTCCCTGCCTCCCTCAAGTTGAGATATGTTAATCCCAGTGGAAGTACTCTTTTACTCTGTGTATTTTCTAGCGTTTTTATCTGTATAACTTCTCTAATTTCTGGATAAATGAGTTCACTTCCTATTTACTATTTGTATGTAGTAATCTGTAAACTACCATTTCTCTGAATATGGGTCAATCCTTTGCATATAAGCTGATAACATTCCTCTTTATAGGGTTTGTGTGTTTGTTCTTGATTCTCGAAGAATACCATGACATCAAGATGATGACATGACTTGCAGTTCACTTTGATTTGGGTGAGGGAGGGCTGCCTTAAAGAGATAGTGGTTAGGGAAGTGCATTAACCCCCTAGATATTTAAGGAGGAAATCAATATAGTTATAATCCTCTGACCTTTTGTCTAAGCATAGAAGAAGTCAGGATCATATCCCCTTCTTAATTAATGTTTCTTTTCATATAGGAATCAAAGACTTCCTTGGAAAACGTGGGTGAGAGTCTGGAAATAGGTATTTCAGCCTTTTCCCAAGACTCATTTAGAAAATACCATGACGACAAATACATAGCCTACATTGGTGAGGTGTATATCCTATATTAGTGGCACACACATAAAAATCTCTTCCCAGATCCTATGACATAGTAGCACTTGCTTTTGAGCACCTCAGATTCCACGCTCAGTTGCTATTACATATTATATCTATCTGTTAAAATGATCATAGAATTTTAGATCTAGAATAGACCTCAGGTAGCTTTTAGCCCACTTCCTTCATTTTATAAATGATTCAACAGAATTTCTGTGAGGCTAAATGATGCACCCCATGTTATTGTAGAATGTGGCAAAACCTGACATTCTAATCTAATTGTACTTCCCTTCTCTTTTCACTATATCTTATGCATCTTTTCCTCTTTTTTATCCCCCTTCCAACTCCCACTGCCACAATCTCTGTGAAGGAAAAAATAGTTGTGCGTAATGTACTTTGTGAACTTTAGCATACTATAAAAATGAAAGTTGTTGTAATAATTATCATTTTCTAAATTTGGTGACTCCCTATTACCCAAAATGGTACTTTACATGTGGAATGTATTTACTATTATTTGAATTACAGTGAAATTCTATCAAATTCACTCAGTTCTCATATCTTTCACAAAGTTTTCCCTAACCAGGCTTTATTTATGACTTCCCTGAGAAACTAATAGTAATAATGGACTTTCACATGGTGCTTTCAGGATGGCCAAGTGTTTACCATTCATCATCTCTCCATAACCCTGTAAAGTGGTTACTTTTCATGTTAGTTGTACCATTTGAACAGATGATATAACTGAATTGAGCTATGCCATGCTAAATTAACAAATGAATGATAAAACCATTTATTATCCATTTTCTATATATTATAGTTAGCAGTAGAGCCACCCCACACCAGTGGTGTTGTTGAAGATGTGAGAAGAGTGAAACATACAATTATACAACTTTTTCTTCCCCAGGATAAAGCAGAGATATGTATTATGATATGCATATTCCCATTTAGATTTTTGCATTCTTTGATAATTTAGGGAAAATAGAGGAATTTAATTGGGTTTTGAAGTGACAGTGCTTTTGTGGTCCCCAAAACCCAAAACAAAACAAAACATTCAAGTAATAAATGTAGACAGAAATCATCAAGATTTTACATCACTGTATCTGAAGCTAGAATTGTTCAGTAGACTCTGTATATGGAGACTGACACATCTCGATGAGCCAGTTTTTGAATAAGAGTCAAGAGTGATTAGAAAAGAAAATTACTTCAGTGAGAACAGTTATAATCTGCTACTGCATCACTAGTTCTCTGATGATAGATAACTTTTCATCTCAAGCTAGTCAGAGAAAATTTGGAGGTTTTTCCCCTATGGTGATAATGGCTTTTACTTAGGACAAAAAATTTCACTTTACCAGAGGAATTCAAATTTCAGTTACATAGTGGTGCAGCTAAGTGAGAGGCAAATCTAGAGATGCCTCTCACAAAAGAAAACTTAAAGTGCTACAAGAAAGAGAAATACCTGGCAGTTGTCACCAGCTGACCAAAACAGGCACGAAAAAGAGTAAGCTATGTACCTCATCAGTAGTGTTAATGGTTAGTAATAAACCATATCTTCTGATTGAAAGTATGGTGACCTCTCCATGATATTTTGCTGCCAATATGTTTGAGGATGTCATAGGAACAAATTCTGTTAAATATTTACAATTAATTATATATGCGAGAAAAATGCAAAATATCATAAGCACCTTGTCAGGCAGCTGGAATGAATGTGAAACAATTGTCTATCACTCAGAAAATGTCGAAAATGACATACAGAAATAAATTTGCAAGTGTATAGTTCTGTATGTGTGTATGACAGTATTGCATAGATTCCTGTTTACAAGAACACAAAAGTGTAAATGTTCAGAAAGGCATACATTGATTATAAATGGACATAGTCAAAAAATAATCATGATTTAACGTCATTTTGCATACTAATGAACTTATTTGGACACTTTATTTCATCTCTGATTTCATTGGTGTGGTGGGTACTCCTTTCACTAGTTCAGATATACACGGTTTAAATCAGACTATTGATTCATAATTATTACCATTAGCATCATTATTTTTTTTTTATTAAATTTATTTATTTAACTTTTAACATTCATTTTCACAAAATTTTGGGTTACAAATTTTCTCCCCTTTTATCCCCTCCCCCCCCAAACACCAAGCATTCTAATTGCCCCTATGACCAATCTGCTCTCTCTTCTATCATCCCTCTCTGCCCTTGTCTCCATCTTCTCTTTTGTCCTGTAGGGGCAGATAGCTTTCTATACCCCTTTACCTGTTTTTCTTATTTCCTAGTGGCAAGAACATTACTCGACAGTTGATCCTAACACTTTGAGTTCCACCTTCTTTACCTCCCTCCCTCTCCACCCCTTCCCTTTGGAAGGCAAGCAATTCAATATAGGCCAAATCTGTGTAGTTTTGCAAATGACTTCCATAATAGTTGTGCTGTATAGGACTAACTATATTTCCCTCCAACCTATCCTGTCCCCCATTACTTCTATTCTCTTTTGATCCTATCCCTCCCCATGAGTGTCGACCTCGAATTGCACTCTCCTTCTATCATCCCCCCCACCCTGCTTGTCCCCTTATCCCCCACTTTCCTGTATTGTGAGATAGGTTTTCCTACCAAAATGAGTGTGCACTTTATTCTTTTCTTTAGTGGAATGTGATGAGAGTAGACTTCATGTTTTTCTCTCACCTCCCCTCTTTATCCCTCCACTAATGAGTCTTTTGATTGCCTCTTTTATGAGAGATAATTTGCCCCATTCAATTTCTCCCTTTCTCTTCCCAATATATTTCTCTCTCACTGCTTGATTTCATTTTGTTTTAAAGATATGATCCCATCCTATTCAATTCACTCTGTGCACTCTGTCTCTGTGTATGTGAGCGTGTGTGCATGTGTAATCCCACCCAGTACCCAGATACTGAAATGTTTCAAGAGTTACAAATATTGTCTTTCCATGTAGGAATGTAAACAGTTCAGCTTTAGTAAGTCCCTTATGACCTCACTTTGCTGTTCACCTTTTCATGGTTCTCTTCATTCTTGTGTTTGAAAGTCAAATTTTCTTTTCAGCTCTGGTCTTTTCATCAAGAATACTTGAAAATCCTCTATTTCATTGAAAGACCATTTTTTCCCCTGAAGTATTATAGTCAGTTTTGCTGGGTAGGTGATTCTTGGTTTTAGTCCTAGTTCCTTTGACTTCTGGAATATCCTGTTCCATGCCCTTCGATCCCTTAATGTAGAGGCTGCTAGATCTTGTGTTATCCTGATTGTATTTCCACAATACTTGAATTGTTTCTTTCTAGCTGCCTGCAGTATTTTCTCCTTGACCTGGGAACTCTGGAATTTGGCCACAATGTTCCTAGGAGTTTCTCTTTTTGGATCTCTTTCAGGCGGTGTTCTGTGGATTCCTTGAATATTTATTTTGCCCTCTGGTTCTAGAATCTCAGGGCAGTTTTCCTTGATAATTTCATGAAAGATGATGTCTAGGCTCTTCTTTTGATCATGGCTTTCAGGTAGTCCCATAATTTTTAAATTGTCTCTCCTGGATCTATTTTCCAGGTCTGTTGTTTTTCCAATGAGATATTTCACATTATCTTCCATTTTTCCATTCTTCTCTCTTTGTTCTGTGATTTCTTGGTTTTGCATAAAGTCATTAGCCTCCATCTGTGCCATTCTAATTTTGAAAGAACTATTTTCTTCAGTGAGCTTTTGAATCTCCTTTTCCATTTGGCTAATTCTGCTTTTGAAAGCATTCTTCTCCTCATTGGCTTTTTGAACCTCTTTTGCCAATTGAGTTAGGCTAGTTTTCAAGGTGTTAATTTCTTCAACATTTTTTTGGGTCTCCCTTAGCAGGGAGCTGATCTGCTGTTCATGCTTTGACTTCATGTCTCTCATTTCTCTTCCCAGCTTTTCCTCCACCTCTCTAACTTGATTTTCAAAATTCTTTTTGAGCTCTTCCATGGCCTGAGCCCATTGGGTGGGCTGGGACACAGAAGCCTTGATTTCTGTGTCTTTGCCTGATGGTAAGCATTGTTCTTCCTCATCAGAAAGGAAGGGAGGAAATGCCTGTTCGCCAAGAAAGTAACCTTCTATAGTCTTATTTCTTTTCCCTTTTCTGGGCATTTTCCCAGCCAGTGACTTGACCTCTGAATATTTTCCTCACACCCACCTCACCTCCTGATCCTCCCAGCCCGTGTCTGTGGTCTGAGATTCAAATGCTGCTTCCAGCCTCAGGGCTTTTGGCGGGGGCAGGGCTGCTATTCAGTATGAGATTATGATCTGGTGCTGAGATCGGGGCAGGGCCACCTCTCAGGCTCAGTTCCCTCAGGGGGTTTATGCGCAGACCTTCCGCAATGGATTCAAGCTCCCGTCTGCTTGGGGAGCCCCTGTCTGCAGCCGCCTCTCAGCTTCTACCTCCCGGGGGGGGCCTGAATTATGGGGGCACCCCACTCCCCTCTCGACCCGCCAAAGAGACTCTCTCACCCACCCCTGTCACCTGTGGGTGGAGGGACTTGTGCGGCCGCTGGAGATCCCGTCCCTGAAGCCTGCTCGGATCTGTTTCTCTCGGTGCCGCAGCCGTGGCCGCAGCAGGTCCGGGCTGGGCTTTGTGTCTGCAGCGCGACGGACCTTTTGCGAGAGGTTTGCAGATCCCTCTGTGGGTGGAGGGACCCGCGTGGCCGCTGGAGATCCTGTCTGTGAAGCCTGCTCAGATCTTTTCCTCTCGGTGCCGCGGCCGCGGCAGGGCTGCACTCAGCTCCCAGCCCCGGCGCCCAGTCCGCGGCGCGAAGGACCCCCCGCGAGAGGTTTGCAGGTCTCTCTGGAACAGAAATCTCCCTCGCTCCTATGTTCCGTGGCCTCTGGGTGCGGAATTCGCCGTGAGTTACTTCCCTGTAGCCATTCTATGGGTTGTGGGTTCAGAGCTATGTGTATGTGCGTCTTTCTACTCCGCCATCTTCCATTAGCATCATTATTATAACTGTATATTTTGTCTAGATATGTGCTTTAATTAAGATAGGGACTTCCTGGTGCTGGTACACTCTCCCTACCTGCAGACAGATACTCATTTGTCATTTTAGTGTTAGAAATTTCTGCTGGAGGACACATAATTAGGACATTTCAGAGCAAATCTCTGTTTACGATGCCATACTCTCATTTGATCAATTGAATGAATATTGTTAACACATTGATAATCAATTCAAAAAGCTTTTAAGTTAAGCGGATTGTAAGGTATTTGGATTATATCTGTTATCTCACTCATGCATAGAAATTTAGCAATGCAGGTTTTCATCATCTCTTAATCTTTTTTTATTTTATTTTATTAAATTTATTTATTTAACTTTTAACATTCATTTTCACAAAATTTTGGGTTACAAATTTTCTTCCCTTTTATCCCCTCCCCCCTCAAACACCAAGCATTCTAATTGCCCCTATGACCAATGTGCTCTCTCTTCTATCATCCCTCTCTGCCCTAGTCTGCATCTTCTCTTTTATCCTGTAGGGCCAGATAGCTTTCTACACCCCTTTAGCTGTATTTCTTATTTCCTAGTGGCAAGAACATTACTCGACAGTTGATCCTAATACTTTGAACTCCAACTTCTTTACCTCCCTCCCTCTCCACCCCTTCCCATTGGAAGGCAAGCAATTCAATATAGGCCAAATCTGTGTAGTTTTGCAAATGACTTCCATAACAGTTGTGTTGTATAGGACTAACTATATTTCCCTCCATCCTATCCTGTCCCCCATTACTTCTATTCTCTTTTGATCCTATCCCTCCCCATGAGTGTCGACCTTTAATTGCACTCTCCTCCCCATGCCCTCCCTTCTATCATCCCCCCCCACCCTGCTTATCCCCTTATCCCCCACTTTCCTGTATTGTAAGATAGGTTTTCATACCAAAATGAGTGTGCATTTTATTCTTTCCTTTAGTGGAATGTGATGAGAGTAGACTTCATGTTTTTCTCTCACCTCCCCTCTTTATCCCTCCACTAATGAGTCTTTTGCTTGCCTCTCTTATGAGAGATAATTTGCCCCATTCAATTTCTCCCTTTCTCCTCCCAATAGCTTTCTCTCTCACTGCTTGATTTCATTTTTTTTAAGATATGATCCCATCCTCTTCAATTCACTCTGTGCACTCTGTCTCTATGTATGTGTGTGTGTGTGCATGTGTGTGTGTGTGATCCCACCCAGTACCCAGATACTGAAATGTTTCAAGAGTTACAAATATTGTCTTTCCATGTAGGAATGTAAACAGTTCAACTTTAGTAAGTCCGTTATGATTTCTCTTTGCTGTTCACCTTTGCATGGTTCTCTTCAATCTTGTGTTTGAAAGTCAAATTTTCTTTTCGGCTCTGGTCTTTTCATCAAGAAAATTTGAAAATCCTCTATTTCATTGAAAGACCATTTTTTACCCTGAAGTATTATACTCAGTTTTGCTGGGTAGGTGATTCTTGGTTTTAGTCCTAGTTCCTTTGACTTCTGGAATATCCTGTTCCACACCTTTTGATCCCTTAATGTAGAAGCTGCTAGATCTTGTGTTATCCCGATTGTATTTCCACAATACTTGAATTGTTTCTTTCTAGCTGCTTGCAATATTTTCTCCTTGACCTGGGAACTCTGGAATTTGGCCACAATGTTCCTAGAAGTTTCTCTTTTTGGATCTCTTTCATGCAGTGTTCTGTGGATTCCTTGAATATTTATTTTGCCCTCTGGTTCTAGAAACTCAGGGCAGTTTTCCTTGATAATTTCATGAAAGATGATGTCTAGGCTCTTCTTTTGATCATGGCTCTCTGGTAGTCCCAAAATTTTTAAATTGTCTCTCCTGAATGTATTTTCCAGGTCAGTTGTTTTTCCAATGAGATATTTCACATTATCTTCCATTTTTCCATTCTTTTAGTTTTGTATTGTGATATCATGCTTTCTCACAAAGTCCTTAGCCTCCATCTGTGCCATTCTAGTTTTGAAAGAACTATTTTCTTCAGTGAGCTTTTGAATCTCCTTTTCCATTTGGCTAATTCTGCTTTTGAAAGCATTCTTCTCCTCATTGGCTTTTTGAACCTCTTTTGCTAATTGAGTTAGGCTAGTTTTCAAGGTGTTAATTTCTTCAACATTTTTTTGATTCTCCTTTAGCAGGGAGCTGATCTGCTTTTCATGCTTTTCTTTCATATCTCTCATTTCTCTTCCCAATTTTTCCTCCACCTCTTTAACTTAATTTTCAAAATTCTTTTTGAGCTCTTCCATGGCCTGAGCCCATTGGGTGGGCTGGGACACAGAAGCCTTGATTTCTGTGTCTTTGCCTGATGGTAAGCATTGTTCTTCCTCATCAGAAAGGAAGGGAGGAAATGCCTGTTCGCCAAGAAAGTAACCTTCTACAGTCTTATTTCTTTTCCCTTTTCTGGGCATTTTCCCAGCCAGTGACTTGACCTCTGAATATTCTCCTCACACCCACCTTGCCTCCTGGTCCTCCCAGCCAGTGTTCGGGGCCTGAGATTCAAATGCTGCTTCCAGCCTTAGGGCTTTTGGCGGGGGCAGGGCTGCTATTCAGTGTGAGAATTAAGTTCAGGTGGTCAGGTCGGGGCAGGGCTGCCTCTCAGGCTCCGTTCCCTCAGGGGGTTTATGCACAGACCTTCCACAATGGATCCAGGCTCCCGCCCGCTTGGGGAGCCCCTCTCTGCAGCCGCCTCTCAGCTTCTACCTCCCGGGGGGGGGCGAATCATGGGGGCACCCCACTCCCCTCTCGACCCGCCAAAGAGACTCTCTCACAGACCCTGTCACCTGTCAGTGGAGGGACTTGTGCAGCTGCTGGAGATCCCGTCCCTGAAGCCTGCTCGGGTCTGTTTCTCTTGGTGCCATGGACGCAGCAGGTCTGGGTTGGGCTGGGCTCCGAGTCTGCAGCGCGACGGACCTTTTGTGAGAGGTTTGCAGGTCCCTCTGTGGGTGGAGGGACCCACGTGGCTGCTGGAGGTCCCGTCCCTGTAGCCTGCTCTGGTCTGTTTCTCTTGGTGCCGTGGATGCAGCAGGTCTCGGCTGGGCTGGGCTCTGGGTCTGCGGACCTTTTACGAGAGGTTTGCAGGTCCCTCTGTGGGTGGAGGGACCCGCGTGGCCACTGGAGATCCCGTCCCGGAAGCCCGCTCGGATCTTTTCCTCTCGGTGCCATAGCCACTGCAGGGCTGCCCTCAGCTCCCAGTCTCGGCGCCCAGTCTGCAGCTCGAAGTACCCACCGCGAGAGGTTTGCAGGTCCCTCTGGAGCAGAAAGCTCCCTCGCTCCAATATTCCGTGGCCTCTGGGTGCAGAATTCACTGTGAGTTGCTCCCCTGTAGCCGTTCTGTGGGTTGTGGGTTCGGAGCTATGTGTATGTGCGTCTTCCTACTCTGCCATCTTGGCTCCGCCCCCCAAACATTGTTCTTCCTCATCAGAAAGGAAGGGAGGAAATGCCTGCTTGCCAAGAAAGTAACCTTCTATAGTCTTATTTCTTTTCCCTTTTCTGGGCATTTTCCCAGCCAGTGACTTGACCTCTGAATATTTTCCTCACACCCACCTTGCCTCCTGGTCCTCCTAGCCAGTGTTTGGGATCTGAGATTCAAATGCTGCTTCCAGCCTCAGGGCTTTTGGCGGGGGCAGGGCTGCTATTCAGTGTGAGATTAAGTTCAGGTGCTGAGGTTGGGGCAGGGCCGCCTCTCAGGCCCGGTTCCCTCAGGGAGTTTATGCACAGACCTTCAACAATGGATCCAGGCTTCTGCCTGCTTGGGGAGCCCCGATCTTCCGCCGCCCTTCAGCTTCTGCCCCCCGAGGGGGTCCGAGCAATGGGGGCACCCCACTCCCCCCTAGACCCGCCAAAGAGACTCTCTCAACGACCCCCGTCACCTGTGGGTGGAGGGACTTGTGCGGCCGCTGGAGATCCCCTCCCTGAAGCCTGCTCGGATCTTTTCCTCTCAGTGCCACGGCTGCGGCAGGGCTGTACTCAGCTCCCAGTTCTGGCGCCCAGTCCGCAGCACGAGGGAACTTTTGCGAGAGGTTTGCAGGTTTCTCTGGAACAGATATCTCCCTTGCTCCAATGTTCCGTGGCCTCTGGGTGCAGAATTCGCCGTGAGTTACTTTTTTGTTGTTGTTCTATGGGTTGTGGGTTCGGAGCTATGTGTATGTGCGTCTTTCTACTCCGCCATCTTGACTCTGCCCCATCATCTCTTCATCTTATAATTTTGAAGAGTTAACTCAATCACGTAAGTTATTACTTGCCCAAGGTTTTGCAGGTAGAAAAGTGAGACAACACTGGAACATGAATCCTCTTAACTCTTAGAATAGTTCCTTGTTATGTAGATTGACAGCACTATAGACTGTCTCACATACTCTGTGAAGAAAGAGGGAAATATATAGTTAGCATCTGGGAATAAAAAACTTTAGGACAATAATTAATCCCATTACTTTGGTATTGCTTTTGCTAAAGGAATAATTCTTGCATAAGATGAAGCTAATTGTAAGACATGGATTTGTTCATTTTTGTCTGACAATAAAAGTAGTGAAATCACCCATCTGGAAGTATTTTTATGGATTTTTTCCCTATATATAACAACTTACATGAACCTCTATTCTTCTAGTATAGGAAAAGATAAAAATTTTACTATGTGTAAGTGATTACCTGAATATTAAATTCAGCTTTTACATTCATAAAACTTTGTTTTTTCAGTTCTCTTGTCCCTCTATGAACACATACTTTTCAGATACCCAACGTCTTTATTCTCATGGCACATTACAAATTGTAAAGTGGCAGACTAGAGTTCTTTAATCTAAATCGAAATTTTCTAATGCGCCACTGTGAAGTGTCAGAGAAAAGATTGCAAAACTTTATGAATGACTATAATTTGTTTAAAATGCATTTTAAACAATCTGTTATTAAGTTAGCTGAGCATCATGGAGAATATCACAGCCCAGAGCTGACTACTAATCTTAGCAAGGGTCATTTATGTAGTTCATTTATCTTCTTCAAGACTTCACAAGCATTTAGTCAGTGAGCAAACAAGTTCTCCTAAAGTTTTTGAGGGATATATCATCCCTAAGTTACTCAATAGCCATCTTTTCCTGTAGGCATTTTTGGGACATGATGCTATTCCAATATGATAGTTCTTTGATCTGAATTCTTATCCCAGCACAAAGATGTAACAAGTGATGCCAGCTGAACTAAGTGAACATGCATACTTGGCAACAAATGGTCACCTTAAGTTCTATCCTCCACAGAGTTTTCACTACAGAAACTACTCGAATGCTTAGAAAAAAATGAAGAAATAAAGTGACTCTGTTACCTTTTTCATGCCTTTTCCTGATGAGGAGACTGAAATTTATATAGAAAAACACTAACAGTGACTAGCAATTTAGACTAGCAATAGGCTCACTTGGATTTGAATTCTGTCTTAGCTACTGACTAATTGAAGCCATGGATAAATCATTTACCTTCTTTGAGGCTTAGCTTCCTCATAAAAAAATAATGGGATAGGAATAACTGTTTTTGTAAATTACAAATGAGCCAATCTTAAACAACGACTAAAACAGTATAAAGAACACTCATTTTGGAGTTAAACATTTGGAGGATTAATCCTGCCTTTGTGATAACTGTGTGATGTTTGACAATTCAAATCATCTTTCTGGTCTCCAATTTCCTCATCTGTGAATTTAAGGAATTGAATTTACCAACCACCAAGGTGCCTTCCAGAACTAATTAGATGATGTAATGGTGCTATGAAAGTGCTTTGCTAACATTAAAAAACTACATAAATGTCAGCTATTATTTTTGACCCACTAAAACAGCTTGGCCAAAGCTAGGCCTTTGTATAGACAGGTACAGTTTTGCATGAATGACTTTAAGTTCCCTTGGATCAATTATTTTAAAGAATTTCTTTTTTTCAGATCTCAACTCATACAGTAAAATTGCTTCTATTCACTGACCTGTGCACTTGCTTGATATTGATTTTTTTCTTGGCAAAGGAAGAATCAGAGTGTGCCTTGTGTCTTCAATGCCCTGAATATCTGTAGCTGCAAAAACTAAAGCTTGTAGGGCAATTGTAAGGGTATTGTTGGCATAAGAACTGTTTGTTTCTAAGCAATTTTTCTGCCTTGAGAAATAGTAGAAATTTCTCTTAAACCAATCCAAAAGTATTTTTGTCAGAGTGCTGGTCAATAAGGAAACTTTCCAAGTGAAAAATTGCCTAAAAATAATGAACATATGATATCTTCTTTTAGGTAACTAGACAACCCTTGCATAAGGCTGAAACAATGATTTTATTTAGTGGTCCCCTAAATGCCTCATGCACTGGTAAGCTTAGTTCAATATCTTTTGGTATGACCTGGTAGCTGGTAATTATTGCTATTTTAAGATAATGATTAGTCACTATCACCAAATTTCTGACTTGGAAAGAACCTCAAAAGTTATTTAGCTCAATCAATGCAGGATAAGATACCCCATTGATACATCAATAAATCACAGATTTAAAGCTGGAAAGGACCTGGGATTTTATCTAATTCATACCCCTTATTTTATGAGAATGAGTTTTCTAGAGATAAAAATCTTCCAATAACTGTTTGAAGATCAATCTATCTATGAACATTTATTAAGTATCCACCACTACAATGCCAGGTATTGTGATAAATGCTGGATTCCTGACCACTGGAAATACACTATACCCCTTCCCCAGTGAAGCTCAATATACCTCATAGGAGCTATAACAGTAGTCAGTCTTTCCTTTTCTCAAGTCAAAATATATCTTAACATACCACATGCTCCCCATTCTGACTTGTATCTGTGTCTACATAAAAAAAAAGGTCTAAATCCTCTTCCAACCAATCAATAAACATTTATTAAGAAGTATGTGCCAAACATTGTCCTTGGTGTTTGATCTGCAGACACAAAAGTGAGATCCTTCAGCTCAAGGATTTTACATTTATTAAGATGACCTGTGAAGTATTTGAAGAAACCTATCAAGACCCACACCTCTCCACAAGCAGCATAGTAAGAAAATTAGAAAAAAATGGTTGATCTCTTGGCAGGAATATAGCAGGTATTGAAATTAGCCATAATGAGGCTGATAACTTTTAATCTTCTCTCAGGCAGTCTTTATTCAGCATACAAAAAGTAGAGATTACCTAAAATCTGTCCTGAGTTTACATTTGTCCTTGTGTTTGTATTAGGAACTGAACGTTTCATGGGAGGAACAAAGGAATCAGATGAGATATTTTTTTGTGCCAGAGCAGGGAACCTTTACGAAGTTGTGTGGCTTTCTCTCTCTCTCTCTCTCTGTATTTGTCCTCTCCCATGTTTGTATGCATACACACATAAATCTGTGTAAATATTTATTCATATCTCTATTTAAATCTACTTTTACATCTATCTCCATATTTATATTTGTATCATTATCTACTGATCTATCTAGCTACTATTTGTCTATCAATTTATTTATCATCTGTCTCAATGAATATCACTAGGGGTGCATCTCATCCATTGGATTACACTATAAAATTCTTGAATTCACAGACATGAAATCTATCAAGTTCTGGGGAATGGTAAAGTGTAATAATTTCAAGGATATCTGAATTTTTGACAACACCTTCTGAGCTTCTTCCCTCTACTCTCCGGGATGCTTTTATCAGAAATCAAAGAGTTTTAGCATTTAAGATTTAAAGGCTTGATACTCAAAATCATTTCAACAGATACTAATATAATTTGTTTGAGTCTCCACATTTTATTTTGTTCTTTAGATATATTCTAACCTGTTTTCTTTGAAATGTTTCAGTCAGAATTAAACATAACCCAAAGATGTTGTCCACTCAGTATAGTACAGAACGGTGCAAATCTCTCTTTATAGATATTATACATCTTTTATTGAACCAAAGGAAAGAATTAACTTTTCTGAATATTTCCTTATATTTTTGGATCCTATTATGGCTGTATGCCATAGCAGAAAGGGTACTAAACTAAGAAATAGGTGAAATCTGTGTTTGCTTTCATTCTACTTTTGACGTTTAAGTGCTATGATATTGCATACCAACTAATGAGTCTGAATCTTAGTCTCTCATCTCTGAAATGAAGCTTGAGGAGTTACTGTGAAGATAAAATAAAGCAAACTTTATTAAGTATTTACAAAAAATATTGTTCTATATAAATTTCAGATAGTATTATTATTGAGATTTTAGAACCTTAAAACCCTCAGGTGTTAGGCCCATCATGTACTTCTACTATTTTTATTTTAATCCAAGTGAAGGACATTTGTCAGTATTAGATTTCATCTTAATTAACAATCTAAACTGTCTACAACTTTTTGAGTCCTGATGCTGTCATCCAACAAATTAGTTATCCCTCCAAGCTTTTTCGTCATCTGTAGATAAGCAGATTTGATAAACATGTCATCTATGTCTACATCCAGCTCATTGATAAAAATGTTGAAAAGAATAGGGCCAAGACAGCATTCTGTTGCATCACAGTTGTGTCCTTCCCCCAGGTAAACATGGATTTATTAAACATTGCCCTTTAGATCGGGTTACTGAACCAATTCCAACTATATTTTCATCTTGCCCACATATTTAAAGTGAAGAATTAGTCAAATTTCTGGCTGAAAGGCAGTACTATGTCAGTGTCATTCCCTTGAGCCTAGGCAGAATGGTAGTGGAAAATTTGCTAGATATTGCCTCCAGTCCTTGTTTATAACCGTGTTTCTTCTTTAAGTAATAGGAAAAGTTACTTAATTTTTGCTGGCTTACAATGTTCTTTTAAATAAGACAGATCAACTTGATAATGCCCGAGGCTCTTCAGTCCTAAATCTATATGCAATAATTTTATAAAAATTAGGGGTAAGGGAGAGGATAATATGATGTGATTTGCTTTAGATTATGCTGTTATGGCTCCCTGTGATACAGTGAGTATTTACAACTATCAATTTAATACAGTATTCTAGAATTGGAGTCAAAATTAAACAGAATTATTGAGTCTCCAGGCATGACCTAACAGAGACTAAGATCTGTGAGATCATTACTCATGACCAGAAAACCATCCTAGGAGGTCCTTTATGGTATGATTGTAACTGAACAAAAAAGGCACAGGTTTGAGTAGTGGGAAATGAAACAATTCTTGGTCATTGCAACCTCTCTGGGGAGAGGAGCTATAACTTTTAGCAAACAATGAGGAACTGAATTTTGGTAATTTTTCTTACAGAAAATAACCGAGATTTGTGCATATGGTGTAGAAGAAGGAAGGATATGTTAATCTCCATAAGGTGGGAAAAAAAGAAAACAGGTATCTTCATGGACAATATATGAGTGCAAAGCAACCAATAGTCCATGTGAGAAGTAATTTATACACACAGCTAATTCTAAATGATTCTTTTCTCTCTTCATGTCCCGTCCCTTCTTTCTACATTGCATCCCACTAAAATGAAGTGTGCTGAATTTATTTTTTGTCCCACTCATTCTTTAGGAGTATATTATTTTGCTTCCAATTATTTTTAGAAAGTGCTTCAAAGGTAATCTATTGAATATTATTTTACTGCATTACTGTGTGGAAAAGGTGCATTTAATATTTCTGCTTTTGTGAATTTTTATGATGATTTTATGACCTAACATATGGTAATTTTTTGTGACGTTTACATACGAAATGATAAATGGGCATACTCCTTTCTATTCTCTTTCAACATTCCAAAAGGCCTATAATACATACCTTTTCTAAAATTATTTTCATCTCCTTTGTTTTTTTTAAATTGGTGGTGAAAATCCTTTAGATCTTAGAAGAGTAAACTGAGGTACCAATCTAATATAGATTTACTATATTTTTCCTGCTATAACTCATAACTTTTCCCTCAGGAATTCGTTTACTATTCCATTTGATTTATATTGGTTCAGTTTTGATACTACTTCATTATCTATGGCAGCTTTTAGCAAATTGAAGTTTCCCTAAATATCTCTTTTAATAAAGTCTACTTTTCTTTTGCTCTGTCTATAATCATTGTTTCTATTTACTTTTTATTTTTTAACGTTATACATTCTGCTCTATCTCCTTATTTCAAATCTGTATGTATCTTTCCATTCAGTCATGTCTCTTGTCAATAATATATTTTTGAATTTTGGTATCTAACCCATTCTGCTATCTGCTTCCATTTTATGAGTAAATTAAGCTCACTCACATTCACAGTTATGATTTCTATTTGTCTATATTTTCTCCATCCTATTTTTCCCATTTATCCTCTTTTTTAAACCCTGTCTTCTCCTCAAAGACCTATTTTCTTTCTTAAAAATGCCTCCCTTAATCTTACCTTCCTCTTAGCACTCGCTTCCTTGTTCTAGGCCCTAATCCCTCCTACTTCCTTGCTGGCAATTTCTTTACCCAAGTATGTGCTCATATGTATTCTTCCCTCCTTTAGCCAGTTCAGATGAGAGTTTCAACCCTTGCTCCCTCACTCATTTTCTTCTCCTTTATATAGAGTCCTTCTTGTTCACTTCTTTTATATGAGACAATTTTCACTATTCTTCCTACCCAGCAAGACTGGGGAGAATAATGAAGATTTAAGGAAAGAGAGGGATTTTGATCCATTCTGATGAAAAGACTAGAGCTGAATAGGAAACTGAACATTTAAACGCCACTCAAGGGAAGCAAGAGTGAAGAAGCTCCTGACTGTACTCAGTGCTAATATAAGATTTCCCTGAAATTTCTTTCTGACTGGGTGTTCAGTTCCTTTGTCAGCCCTGGAAATTGGGCTGTTGGATGTTGCTGCCACCATCAGTGCTGTTTCTGTACTTTGTTCTCCTGGACAGGTGTTGCCCCAGTGCGTGCAGATATCTTTCTCTTCCTTAGCAATTCTGAAGTGTGTGGGTGTGTGCAAGTGGGTGTTAGAAGGAATAATGAATGATTCATTATGACTTTTAATTGACTTTCCTGCCCAGAATTCAGTTTGATCCATTTTTATTTAGTTTTAGAAGTTGCGTGATCTGAGAGCTTGACAAAATGACACTTTCCTCTGCCATCTTCACTCTGCTCTCAATAATGTTGGATTTAGAGTCAGAATACCCCTTTCAAAGGTCATCCTATTCGATTTTTATTTGAGTTAATAATCTGTGTTCAGATACAGAGAATAATATATACATATGAAAATATAAGCTTATTTTATTGTACATATGCATATGTTTATACCCATATATGCTTGTGTATAATTTCAGAAATGGAAAACATTTTAAAGTTCTTGTGGGAACTAATAGAAGAAAGATCCTCATCTCTTACTGTAAAGCTTTCTTTATGAATAAAAAGGTATTAAGCATGAGGGTATGCTCCATAAATAAAAAGGGATAAAATGTAATTAGTAATTATTCATTTTAAAACTTACAAAACAGATTAAACACATTTTCTCTTGGAATGCATAAACTCTAAGTGTCAAAAACAACAGAAAATACCCTCTATGAATTGTCTTTGAAGATTTAATATATTATTTGTTTAGCTAAGTGAGGAGAAATATATCAAGAAAAAGCTACTCTTTCAAATATGCATACAATGAAGAAACGTTTATTAATTCTAAGGCTAGTATTTATATATTATTATATTATATTATTATTTATTTATTAAGTCTAGTAGATTCGAGGAATATAAAGATAAAAAATTACATCCTCTGGAAATTTATATTTTACTGTGGAATTATACTATGCATATAGAAAGGCATGATATAAGGTAGAGTGATGGGACAAAAGGGAAAACTATGCAAAATCCCCTAGGAAATTTGTCAGAAGGGAAACAAAAGAAAATTCAGAAAGGAAACAAACAACCCAATAAAATGCCAAATGTCATGAGATAGTTTTTTGAGGATCGGTAACTGTCTTGAATGCAGAGAAAGCTTATGAAAAGCAAAGACCAGGATCAGTGCATTCCAAATATAGGGCATGAGTTACCAGAATGGGCAGAAGTGCGAGGGTTTAAAAAGAGATAGGGAAAAATTTACAATTCAGTTTGTGCTTGAGTTTGGAGCTAACAAATGAATATAAGTAAAAATGATTTTAAAGCATCTTTAATCTTTTAATAAGCATACCACATACTACAAATTTTATTACTTGCTAGAGAAACATTTAGTATGAGAGGATATTCCCTGCTTTCAAGGAACTCATACCAATTAGCAGATACAAAAAAGAAATGTAATTTAGAAATGCCTGCAGGTCCTAAGGATTCAGTAGCAGGATGGATGACTAAATTCATGATTTCTTATGCAACATGATATTGTCTGTTTGCTTAGGGTGTCTGGAGGAGATAAATCCCTAAAAATCATTGAATATTGAGGAATGTATCAAGCAGTGAGAACTGAGTGAGAATGAAGATGAGTGATCCTGGGTCAGTGTCCAACTCGGAAGGGAAAAAAAATAGAAGGAAACTGTAGAAAGTTTGGGATGAAGTCTGAGTCAACTTCAATGGGAGGGTGGAAAGGTGATCCAGTGTAGCACCAATGCCATATTCACAGTGCCTACATTAGCCAGGAATATTCTGTCACAATTCTGAATTGTGAAATGCAACAGACTTTCCACATGAAAGATAGAACCAAAACATTTATTCAGACACGACAAAGCAAAATCCATCATAGCAACCAAAATCTATACATAAAAACAATGCAGAGGGCATCACCATCCCTAGGTCTTCCCCCTGCTCTGCTTTCCACAAACCCTTAAACAAATGACAAATTGTCTCACTCATGCTAGCCAGTTAGCTGTTTGCCTGCATTTTTCCTAGCTGTCAAAGCTCTTTGACTTCTTTTGACCTCTCAGCTCTGCTCTAGCTCCTGTTCCACTCATTCAGTAAACTCCTCCCATCACAGGTTCCATGTGAGTCAGATTTCCATGTGACCCAGCCAGGTCACAAGGGCCTATTAATGGATAGGAAAGATCTTCCCATTAAGAAGCAAAATTACATTAACAATAGGCAAAAATATATCATCCATGCATTCAGTTGACACCCAAAGTTGAAGGTGATGGAAAGCAATGTAAAACATTGTAATATAAATATGAAATGAAATGTAATAACGTAAAGTGTATATAATATAAAACGTAATTTAAATATAAAATGAGTCTAATTTAGAACCAGTCATAAAGGGTTTAAAAAAGCAGCCTAAGAAGTGTGAATTATATTAGACAATTAATAGTGAGCAAAATAAGTTTGGGAAAACAAATTACTTAACAGACAACTTCCAGAGCAAGACATATTACCTCAACTAGAATTAAAGAAAACAGAAAAGTTACTATATAATGAACTACACTGAAGAAATAGGGTCACAGGATCACTGGATGCTAGAAGGAATGTTCAACTCTTAGCACACTTTCTTCCCCAGTGATTATATTTCAAAAGATTTATGAACTCAGTTCTCCAACCTCTTGCAAAGTGAAGAGCATAAGATCTTAGATGTCAGTAAGATAATAGGGTCTAACTACATTTACAATTTTTTAATAATTATTGCAGTGACTAAAAGGATAAATAATACCATCACTCTGAATAGTCTTAGCAACAGTATTTATAAAACAAACAAATGCTGTGAAAATATATACACACATATATAAGTACATACCAAAAATTGTCATGTAATTGTGGTTAACTTCCTAACAATGAGACGTTTCAAGGTGAGTTAAGCTAGTTCATTGGAAACAGACGATATCTCTAAATGAACATCTTCAAAGCTTTGCCATCATGGTCGAATATGTTAGGGTTTGTTATGTGCTGACCTAGATCTCAAGAATCCAAGATTATCTTATGCCGTTACACAAATCTGGAAAGTAACACTAACGGAGGATAGAATTTATAATGGTTAAGTTCCGTTTTTCAAAAGCAATGAACACACTATACATTTCACAGAGAATACACCTTGATCCATGAATAAATTCTACTAGTGAGATTACTTAACTGATTCACAAATAGAGTTTAGGAGAGAAAGAAATTGATGATATTATTTTTAAAATGACCCAAATCTAGTAAGTTGTTCATCTGTTTTTTGGTTCAGTTGCTACAAAGTGGGTGAACCTCAAAGCTCTATCTTCTATCTCACTTTCTTTACTGGTGATTTTATCCTTTTACAGTTTTATATAGTCTCATGTGGGCACTCAGGACAATGCATTTACCATTGAATTTATTCCCTCAGTGCAATGGATGCTGTCTGAAACCTCTTCTCAACTTTATCACATCACCTCCTTCTGAAACCTTCTGATCCTAAGAGCTCATTGAATTCCTTTAAACATTAGTCACAATTTCTTTAGGAATGACTCTTGATAGGATGAGAGATCTCTCGGTCCATGATACTGCATAGCTGCCTAAATGCCGTTTTTTTTTTTTTTTTCTACTTCAGAGGTACTCCTGAGGTTTGAGTTTGAGGAAGGGATTTGATTAAGAGGCTAGAGAGGCAAGCATTACTTTTTGAATAATGTAAGGAAAATCTCCTTGGAGTAACAGACATGTGCAGAAGCTATTTCCCCAGCCTAAGTCTTTATTCCCAGTGCCTTCAAACCTAGTGTCTTTGAAGAATAATCTCTGATTTGTACATTGCTACCATGCCAAGAACTCATTTACTCCTGTTTGATTTTTAACCTACTCTTATCTATACAACATCTCTGATTTAAACTTTAGTTCTTTTTCATTAGATATATGACTGGGCTGGATATGAGAGGTTTTTGTTTGTTTGTTTTTATTTTTGTGCCAAATGTTTGGTGGGAAGGAATCAATCTGGTGGAGTAAACTAACTGTAATCCTCCCTTTGACAGTAATCAGGAAAAGTGGCTTTATTTTGAAATGCAAATAGATTACAGCCCTAGAACACATACACTTGATGTATGGGGAGTAGATCTAATTCTGATTTGTGATCCTCTTAGAAACAAGTAGAGGGAGGATCAAGCTCTAACCACAGAGCTACTTCTACTTCCCACAAAGGTGAAAATCATTACCTGGGTTGGAAATGGAGTGAGCCAGAACCAGGGGCATACTGGCTGCTTGTACCTGCTCACAATAAACACTAGGGAAATTTTCAGGGTGATCATTTACACATCAGAAATTAGAAAATGCCATAAATATTCTATTTTCTAGACTCTCCCAACTCCTACTCATTGACTCTGTAATCCAGAAATGCTAATCTCCTTGTTCCTTACACAAAATACTGAACTTTGGGTATTTTCACTGGCTGTCACCCACACTTGGAATGCTCTCCTTTCTCATCTTGGCCTCCTGGCTTCACTGACATCATTAACATTCCAGAAGACTTTTCCAGATGCCTTAATTCTATTGTTTGTCCTCTGTCAATTATTTCCATTTTATCCTGCATATAACTTGTTTCTAAAAAGATATCTGCATGTTTTCTGCCCCACTAGACTGTGAACTCCCTGTGAGAAGGAGCTATCTTTTGTTTTGTTTTGTTTTGTTTTTTTTAATACCTAGCTTACCACAATATCTGGCACATAGTAGGCCACTGATGAATATTTCTTGACTGACTGGCTAACGATGACTGGAGGTGTGGAAAAAAAGAAAGCCATAGACAGATGTCTACACTGAGGGTTTCAGTACAATTATTCAAATGATTTTTTGTGGAAGTACTTGCCAACATTTTGTGTATTAAAATGTATTTATCTAGGCCAGTATGACACATTAAATTGAAAAGACTACTAAAAGTTCAAAGAGCATTCAGTAAAACAGAATGTACATTATTTGTGCTAAATGTGCAGTGAATGTGATTCCTGTGTCTCCTCCTCTCCTACCATGAGTGGAAGACATTTTGAAGGGAGAAAATTTCAAAAGATCTTTCTTTTTAATTACAAAATATGTTGACACAGTTCGGATGAAGAAGTAGTAGATAGATTATGCTTGTTGTCCTTTCAATACTAAGAATTGCTTTTATGATTCTCTGAAACCTCTTTATGGACCAGAAGTTTATGGCATATCACAGGTACTCAGTGCTCATGGAGCCTCATTGACTAATCATAAGGACATGATCCTAGAGAGATGGGCTGAACACTTCCATAGTGTTCTCAACAGACCATCATCAATCAATGCTAAAGCCATTGACTATTTACTTCAGGTTGAAGTCAATCCCTTCTTAGCTGAACTTTCAAATGAAGAAGAGGTGTTGAGGGCCATTATGCTACTTTCATGTGGCAAAGCACCTAGTGAGATTTACAAGGTAGGGGGACCATTGCTCATACAAAAGTTGATTGAAATTTTCCAGGTTTGTTGGGATTGGAAGCTCAATTCCGTGTGGACGGTCTCGGGCAGGTAAAAGTGGGACTTCTAAATCTTAGAGTCTTACGAGGCCCTCCATGAACAGCGGGGGTTCGAGAAGGTCAGACTGAGCGAGCTCGGCTAGCTCGGGTATTTCCGCCTCTCCCCGAGAGATACGTGATGGGTGGAGTCTCCCTGCCCTCGAGGTCGTCCCGGATTGGAGCACACCTAGTTACCTAACAGCACGGTATTGAGATGCAAACTGTGTGGCTGAAGATTAAGTTGGATTGAGGAAGCCGGAAAGCTCGCTTAGCACGTGTGGAGCCAAAGAGGACAGTAGGGCTCCGCTTCTTTTCTTTCCTCTCTCCCCTCCCCCTCTCTCCCCGCTTGTACTTCTACTTCCAATCCCTTAAGCTTAGCCTCCTTAGGAAATCTTCCCCTCTTCCTCCTAAGGAAGACCCCCCTGCATTTTTAACCCAGACCCTGAAATAAAGCTCAACCCCTGTTCGACTCTGGAATGACCTTTCTCTCATACGTGCATCCGGCGTGGCCAGCCGAAGACCTCGGAGGTGAGGTAGGAAAGACTCGGGTAGCCCAATACAGGCCTCTAGGCCTGGCAGTTGGCGCCCCAACAGGGATTGGGAGCGTAGATAATTCTGGGTGCTTTGGGGGTACACCCAGAAGGGGCTGTGAAAGAAGCGAGTCCCGAATCCTAGATTCGGAAGGAGAGAAAGTGGAGAGAAGCTTCCCAAACCCCTCGGAAAAGGGCAGGGATGAGGAATCAATTGCCAGTAATAAAGCCAGAGGAACAGGAGGTCTGGGCTGAGACACTTCACAGGGAAGGCAGGGAGGCGGGGGTCACAATAGAGTTAAACGACCTCCGAGAATTTTGTAAGGAAGGGCCGAAGAAGCCAGGGCGGGATTGGAATAAGAGTGGAAGCGGAGACAGGGGAGGGGAGGACCCAGGCAAGCAGAAAGTTAAGCGGAAAGTTAAGGAGCGTAAAGAAAAAATAGGTTCGGAGCTCCATCTAGCAGATGGGAAAGGCGAGGCAGGGGAGAACGTACCGTGTCTTCCCTCTGCGCCTCCTTATAGCACGCTCCATACTGGAGCGGATAGGACCTGCCTTAGCGGTCGCTCAGTACCCCGGCACTGGAAGCTCAAAGAAAGCCAAAGACCAGTGTGGGGAATAGGAGGGTGCCAAAATACCTTAGAGACAATGCACCCAGTAAAGTGGGAGGCAGAGGATCGCCAAGGGACCGTATGGCCGTTGGTGATTCCAGGACTTAGTTTTAACATCTGGGGCAGGGACATTATGAGCCGCCTCGGGATGAAGCTATCAAATTTTTAGTAAGGGCCATTGCAGTTGCTCTGGAGTCCCCACCCTTGAATTGGAAGTCAGACACCACGATTTGGGTGGAGCAATGGCCTCTGACTCCAGAAAAACTCCAGGCATTACAAATATTGGTTAAGGAGCAATTAGCACCCTGGAATGCTCCTGTGTTTGTTAAAAAGAAAAAATCTGGGAAAGTCAGGTTCCTTACAGATGTTAATGAAGCATTTGTAAGCACCTGGCAGCAGCTATACCTAAGTAAAGAGTCAGTATGCATTCTTATCAATCTTACCTTGAAGGCGATCCTCGCTAAACAAAGAAGGGGAAAAGGTCGCCTAATACAATCAGAGCTTGATACAGCTGTCTCAAGGAGCGCACATACTACTCCAGCTATGAGACATTTTAAGATACTAATATGCGGTCGAGGGTATGTTTGTGTCTCCACAGGAAAAGGTCATGCGTGGATTCTCATTAGAAGGATCCGTAAGTGGGAACCGATGTCGGAGAGCCCGGAGACCCCAGAGAAGGATCATACACCACCTGAGCCTGCTGCTGACAGCTTCCCATCTAGGCATCTTTTTCAGCGACTGAAGGAGGACTTTGATATCACAAACCCAGGACATTGGGGGGGGGGGGGAAGGGGTGACCAACTTTTCACCTGAATACCACAGGCTTGGCCATTCAGGCTTGGCAGTTGAGATCCATTTGCATGACTGAGGGAGTGGTGATGTAAGGCGCCTACACCAGCTGCTCCTCTTAAAATATGCTTTGGGATTAGTTGATTGCACTTCCCCTGTTGTAACTCAGCCATTTAGTTTCATCTTTGTTTTATTTGATGCCTCCCTTTGTCAGTTGTGCTAGCTGCAGATTTCTGTGTGAATGAAGTCTTGTTGTAGGGTACTCATATGATAAAGGCCTTCCTAATCCACTCAGCCTCCAGCCACTGTTTGCTCTAGAGCCAGGTGTGCTCCGCGCAAAACAAAGAAGGGGATATGTTGGGACTGGAAGCTCAATTCCGTGTGGATGGTCTTGGGCAGGTAAAAGTGGGACTTCTAAATCTTAGAGTCTTACGAGGCCCTCCATGAACAGTGGGGGTTCGAGAAGGTCAGACTGAGCTAGCTCAGCTAGCTCGGGTATTTCCGCCTCTCCCCGGGAGATACGTGATGGGTGGAGTCTCCCTGCCCTCGAGGTCGTCCCGGATTGGAGCACACCTAGTTACCTAACAGCACGGTATTGAGATGCAAACTGTGTGGCTGAAGATTAAGTAGGATTGAGGAAGCCGGAAAGCTCGCTTAGCACGTGTGGAGCCAAAGAGGACAGTAGGGCTCCGCTCCTTTTCTTTCCTCTCTCCTCTCCCCCTCTCTCCCCGCTTGTACTTCTACTTCCAATCCCTTAAGCTTAGCCTCCTTAGGAAATCTCCCCCTCTTCCTCCTAAGGAAGACCCCCCCCTGCATTTGTAACCCAGACCCTGAAATAAAGCTCAACCCCTGTTTGACTCTGGAACGTCCTTTCTCTCATACGTTTATCTGGTTTGGCCAACCGAAGACCTGGGACAGGTAAGAAAGACTCGGGTAGCCCAATACAGGCCTCTAGGCTTGGCACAGGTTATATGGCAAGAGGATGTTACCCTCCAGGAGTTCAAAAATGCCTCCATTTTCCATCTCTCTAAGGGTAAAGGTAACAGATTGTCCTGCTACAATCACAGGGGGATCACTCTCTCAGTCACTGCTTGCAAAATTCTTGCTGGAGTCCTCGTTAATAGGCCGATTCTTCACCTGGAAGATAGGCATATACATGAGAGCCAGTGTGGCCTCAGAAAGGACTGAGGAACAGTCGATACAGTGTTTACGGCCCGACAACTCCAGGAGAAATGCCAGGTGAAGAACAGACGTCTGTACAGAATGTTTGTGCATCAGCACAAGGCTTTTGATACTGTTAGTTATGAGGGCTTATGGAAAATTATGTCAAAATTTGGTTGCCGAGAAAAGTTCATCAATAGTATACGTCAATTTCCTCATGGCATGTTTGCCATAGTTCTGGATAATGGACAAAGCTCTAGTGCCTTCCCAGTCACCAATGGAGTGTAAAAGGGCTGTGTGTTTGCTCCCATGTTTTCTAGCACTATGTTTTCAGCCATGTTGACAAATCCTTTCAATGAGGATGAACTCAGCAGCAAGGTCAATTACCGTACTGATGATAAGTTCTTCAGTTTGCAAAGGTTACAAGCCAAGACCAAAGTGGAGGGAGTGTTGGTACATGAGTTCCTGTTTGCAGAGGATTGTGCACACAGTGCAGCCTCTGAAGCTGAGACGCAACAAAGTATGGATCAATTCTCTGCTTCCTGTGCTAATTTTGCCCTAATAATTAACAACGAAAAACACAGGTGACCCATCAGCTACCACCACACCATCCATAAGTGGAACCATGGGTTACAACCAATGGAGAAGTTTCGAATGCAGTGATAACTTCACTTACCTTGGTAGTGTTCTTTCCAGGGATGTACACATTGAAAATGAGGTGGATGCACACATTCCCACACCTAGCTCACTGTTTGGGAGGCTCTGAAGAAAAGTTTGGGAGAGAACAGGTATTACACTAACTAACAAACTGAAGGTTTAAAGAGCCTTTGTGCTGACCTTATTGTTATATGCTTGTGAAACAGGGATAGTCTACCAGCACCATGTCAGGAAACTGAATCACTTCCATTTGAATTCTCTTAGGAAGATTCTGAGGATCACCTGGCATGATGACGTACCAGACACTGAAGTCCTTTCTTGAGCTGAACTTCCAAGTATTCAAACTATGCTTCAGGAGCGCAACTCTGATGGACTGGCTGCGTTGTTTGAATGCAAAATGTATGCTTGCCAAAAGACTATTTTATGGAGAACTTGCATGGGGGCGATCACATGATGAACAGAAGAAATGATACACGGACACTCTCAAGGTCCCTCTCAAGAACTTTGGATTTGATGGTGCAACATGGGAGACACTGGTACAGGACCACTGAGAATGCCATGTCCATATAAGAAAAGGTGCTGTGCTCTTTGAGGAAAGTAGAATTGAGACAGCAAAAAGTAAACGCAGGATGCGCAAATTTGGAATATCCATCCCATATATTCATGCAGGCTATCTGTGCCCAGCCTTTGGTAGAGCATTGCGAGCTCTTATTGGTCTGATGAACCACAGTTGGACACACTGAAATTTAAAATGGTGATGTCACTTTGGTCCTCTTTTGCTGGGGATGGAAGCTCAATTCCAGGTGGACAGTCTCGGGCGGGTAAAGGTGGGAACTTCTGAATCTTAGAGTTCTCACGAGACCCCCCAGGAAACGACTGGGAATCGAGGTGAACCGAGCTATCTCGTGTATTTCCGCCTCTTCCCGTGAGAAACGTGATGGGAGAGAGCTCTCCCCGCCCTCGAGATTGTCCCGGATCTGGGCACACTATTGTTATCTAACAGCACGGTATTCAGATGCAAACTATGCTGCTGGAGAGTTTAAGTAGGATCAGAAAAGCCTGAAAGTTCTCTTGGGCAGAGGGGCGTGGAGCGGACAGGACAACAAGGCTCCGCTTTTCCTCTCTCCTCTCTCCCCTCCCCCTCTCTCCCCGCTTGTACTTCTACTTCCAATCTCTTATTGTAAGATCTTTGCCTCCTTGGGAGATTCTTTGCTCCCTCCTAAGGAAGAATTCCCCTGCATTTGTAATTAGACCCTGAAATAAAGCTCAACCCTTGTTCGACTCTGGAATGTCCTTTCTCTCATACGAGCATCCAGTTTGGCCAACCAAAGACCTCCGATAGAGGTAAGGGAAGACTCGGGTAGCCCTCAGGCCTCTAGGCCTGGCACTCTTTGAAGACAAAGGACAACAACTGACCAAATAACGAATGAAGTTTGGATGATGTGTTGCTTTTCCTGTGTTTAGCCTGCATTTCCAAACCTCAACCATTTTTGCAAAAGTGAATACTAAACAGGGAACCTAAAAATAACATTTTTGTAATGATCATTGGTGCAGCTATGTGGGTAACATACTGGAGAAAGTGCTGGGCCTGAAGTCAGCAAGACTCCCCTTTGTGAATTCAAATCTGACCTCAGAGACTTTTTAGTAGTGTGACCCTGGGAAAGTCAATTAACATTTTTGTCTCACTTTCTTCCCCTTTAAAATGAGCTACAGAAGGATATGACAAACCATTCCAATATCTTTGCCAAGGCAGCCCCGAATGAGGTCACAAAGACTCAGTCATGACTGAAACAACTTAATGACAATAATGATTATCATATCATTGATACAAAATTTCTTTGGAAAGATAATTTCTGCTGGCTTATCTAGTCAATATATCTTTGTGTGTAACAATGTAAATTTACGAAACTTTTGAATAAGAATTCACCACGCTGAATTCCATGCTTTAATTCACTTCCTTAAAGCCTGAAGATATCAAGAGATGACACGTTATACTAGAACAAGCAAACAGAAAAAAAGAAAAAAAAACCTGTTGATTTTACGTGATGAATTTCTTTTAATTGGTGTTATATTAAGAATGATCTATTTTACTGAAAATGAATCAAAACTGAAATGACAATAATTTTTGGTTTTCATGCATATACACACATACATGCATATTTATATGCACACACATCTGTAACTACATACTTAGATAAATGCATAAACACCTGGGATGAAAATTTCTCAACTAAGAGATCTGTTAGTCCATCAATTGGTCTTTATTATTAAGCCCTACTGTGTGCCAGGAACTGTTTTAAATTTTAGAGATAGAAAAGAAAAAAGAAAACAAAACAAACAAAAAAAAATAACGGGAATAAAAAAAATATGTCCCTGCCTGCCAGGAACTCAGTGATGAAAAGAAAACACTTTAAATCAAAAACTCCAAGGTAATAAGTAGTTCTTTGAACTTATTTCTCTTTTTGGGCAATATATTAATTTATATCCTTTATTCCAAAATACATTTGGCATTATACATGATATATATTGAATTCGGCTGTATAATATTGCTAACATTTGTCCCCCTTTGAAATTATACGTATTCATTTGTCAGTAGTGTTAATTAAATCTAGGATATTAATGATTTTCCCTTAGAGCTTGTTTCTAATTTCTGTTCAGGTAGAATATAATGGGGGACATAAATTTTCATGATATTTTTTCATATTTTGAAAATATTTTAAATATTTCTTATTATTTATAACACATTCTCATTGTTAGTTTTAATGGTCATTCTCATTATATTTAGCTTCTAAGTGTCAGAATGATTTATCCCTGATGCTTTCAGTAGATTCCAGGGTACAGCAGAATTATTTTATCTGACACACAACTTATATATTCCAAGGGAAAATAATCATTCTAAGCTTGAATCTTAAATCTCATGGTAATGTTCAATTAGCTAGATGGATGAAGAACATGAGCACTGAGTTCCTAAAATGCTGGATGCCTGTGGTACCCAAGTTAGGGGTTATTGTAGAAAAGTCAATGAGGGAAAGTTATTCAGCAGCCCTCTAAATAGCACTTCCTCTTTTATGGTCTATGATAAATGACTTTATTCATGACAAATCTGCACTAAATTCTATTTGGACTTAATAAGAGGCCTTCAAAGACTTGATAGGAATAATACAGTTATAAATTTGTATTTGAGGGAAGGAGAAAATTTTTTGAACCAATTATCTACCATTTTAGCTGCAAATTTTATTTATCTAAATGTAAAATAAGAAAATATATTACCATAGATAGTACCAGAAAGTATTCAAGTCTTCACTCAAGTAACTAAAAAGCAAAACAAATTGTGTACCACTTCTTTCTTTGACTTATCAAACAATTTAGTATCTCTTCTATTTTCCCATGTTCCACATCAAAGTAACACAAGAATGTGGTTCTAGTTTGGCATATTATGTCCTTGTTGCATTTTAGTAAGGTTTCATGGCAGTTTATAAAATATGCATTATTTCACCTGCATTGCAACACCAGTTCCATGCATATTTACCCAGCTTCTTAAAACATATGTATCCTAAAGACCCTAACTGTTTACAGGTTTTTACATCCTGTCAGTGAAATGAATATTTACAAATTATATTGATAACATTTCTTTAAATTAAAAAGAAGTTTTATGAACTAAATCTTTTATACCATTTTACAACCAACCTGGCTCTACACTCTCAGTGGTTATAACTGTCTAATGGACTGTGGAGCAGTGCTTCTTGGCCTAGAGAAAACTGATCTCTGAATTCTCCAACCAATGAATTAGAATCCAATAAATTTTAAGGAACTTCTGGGTCTTAATATTTTTGAATGACTTCTCTTTCAACGAGACCAAACCATGTCTCTGCCACTAATTTGATGCTTGGTATTTGCTACTTGTACTATTTATTTATATTTATGCTTCTGAGTGAGAGAAGGAGGGATTTTCTCTAGAGAAGCTTGTTTGTGGGGAAGCCTAGTGGAGGAAAGACTTAAGGACATCAGTGCTCTCTGGATTAGTGATGTGTATAAACTTTTTTTGTTACCGTGGTGGAATTGGCTTTCTGGCGTCTGAATAAATATCTTGGTTTTGTCTTTGGGGAAGAGTTATATTTTGTGATTCAACCCTGGAAATATGTCTGCATATTCATAGCAGCTACTGTGGGTGTCTCATTGATGACATAGTTGGTTGGACAATCAAAGAGAGGCTAAGTTTTCCAGATAGTGGTCTTGGTAGTTATATACCTCAAAAATATACAACTGACGTTTTGGTTAGATATAGGGAATATTTTTAAACTAGATAGATTTCGTCAAAAACAAGTCTTATTGTATTGATGTCCTTATATTAAAACAAATCCAACAGTTTCTGAATAAGTAACACAACATAGTGTCTGTGTCATAATAATTATTAACCTAAGATCACAAAGACAGTTAATCAGTCAATAAACATTTACTAATTATCTATTGTGTTCCAGGCACTGGGTTAAGAGTTGATGCTGTAAAGTGTCATTACAGACAGACCATGTTTCACTGAGGAAAGGACATTTCAAAAGGCACTATATTAAACTTGAACATAAACGAAAATAATTACTACATCTTTCAGAATTTTAAAGTCTAGTTCATTTCCCCAGATCTTTTAGGCATTTTATGTACATACTGAGGAACTGGGTTAGGAATGGAAAGTCTATTTCTCCAACAGATAATAAATTTCCTTTGCACAGACAACATGGAAAGAAATATACTTTCAAATAAATTTGAGGAAAAAACCCAATGACATCTACTTCCAACTTGCCAAGGAAAGATTTCTTCATTTTTTAAGAGTGCTATTTTTTCAAAACCAAAACTTGATAACAAGAAAAGAATCAATATGAAAACCTACCTTCTTCACATTAACTGTGATATAGTTAATGAGTAGATGAAGTAACAAAGTTATGAATAATCAAGAGCATAACTCAATGGTTTCCCATCAAAATTATGTAAGCAGTTAAATTTTATCTTCAATTCATGTTCTACTCTGAGGCATAATCATGTTATGGGATTGAGAATGGATTCTCAAAATCTTTATCAGTGAAACAGCAGCTCTGAAAGATACTCCTAGATTGAAGAAATTTTTGGTTTCTAGAGAAGATTGTCATCTCTCTCTTGTTCTTTCCCCAATACTTAGAAACAAATGTCTCTTTAAGTAGTTACTCAAAAGATGGCTCCTTTTTAAAAAAAGAAAAAAAAACCCAGTAACAGCACGAAAAAATCAAATTGAGAGAGGAAGACTCTCTTGTTATTATTGTTTTTTTTTTCTTTTCTTAAAAGGACCCATCCCTTGAGTAACTATTTAAGGAGGCCTATTCATTGAGGGAATGTATCTCACTCAAAGTGAGAGTCTGATAATATCTTAGGCTAAAACGGCCAAGGTCCCACATTGCGTCCTGGACCATCTTCAGTGATCCTGATGAATATCAGGCCACTCTACCCATAAGACTTTGGAGGAGAAAGTGAGGCTGGTGATTTTGCACAACCCTCCATCATTCAAAACAAATTCATCTGCAAATCATGTCATCATCTCCCTGTTGTCTTGGTCCTCTCTAAGAATGAAGAACAAACACAGGAAACAAACGAACTCTAAATAAGCATTCACTTCTACATTATCAGGTAGGTAACACAGAGTGCTAGGTCTTCAGTAAGGAAGATATGACTCCAAATTCTGTTTCAGACTCTTTCTTAGATATGTGATCCTGAACAAATCACCCCCCTTTTTCAATCTCTTTCCTCATCTAGAAAATAATGATAATAATTTCTTACGCTGATTTTGGTAAAATCCAATGAGATATCAAGTTTAAAATGCTTTGCAAACCTGAAAATGCTATACTAATGCTAGACACTATTATTATGTCCGAGAAATGAAAAAAATAATCCATTCCTCAAATTTATTTATGTATATAAGAGTTTTACAAAATAATACTGAACAACCATATAAGTCCTAGTAGGATTTGGGCTACAGTGAGAGAATATAAATATCACTAACATGTTTCTTGAGATTGGGACAAATCTTTATAGCTTTGCATTAGCTTCAATTTCCCATGTCTGTGGAAGATACACAACATAGGTTATAGTTTTTTGACTTAAAAAAGTCATGTATTGAAGTTGTTTTCAGTTTCTCAGCTTCTTAATCTAATTTATGAAAGTATTTTTGATGAAACAAAGTTTAAAATATTTCATTTTGGGGCTGCAAAATTGTTTTGCAATGTCAACCCTACCCTGTTCACGTGCTATACCTCATCTTTGTCATATAACAATAGCTATATAATTATATAATATAATATGGTTATAGAATATAATATTATATAATAGTTATATTATATATAAAATAGTGATATACAAGATATCTTTATTGGGAGTGTGAGTAGAAGATTAGTTGAAGAGGATCATCTGTAAACATCGCTATTATTTACAATATTTAGCTATTTGGGAGTTTGAAGAAGAGATCACATTACTGAGGAATGTAAGAGTTTCAAAGATTATAAATGCTATTAATATTTTAAAGAAGAAAAAACATTGCAATATGTGAGTATACATGTACAGATACATATAACAGAGTACTATTATGCATAAATATGCAATAAAATCACATAAAATAACATGTCGATATTAATGTATAATACATGCATATTGCTTATAACTTATGATTATGTATATAGTATCTTTGTATGCTATTCTAATACAGTCAATTTTTAAATTAGTTCACCCCGAGAAAAGAATATACAGGAGTTTATTTACACAGTCAAATATTAAAGGATATTTTTTTTACCTCTCTAAGCAATTTGTTAAATAATAGATTCATTCAAGCAGAAGAGTTACAGAATTATCAATGCTTTCTATATTGAAGTAGCTTTCATTTTTATAATAGAACCAAATAGACAGAGATCAAGAAGTCAGAGACAGAATGCAATAAATACATCCTAAGATGGAAAGTTTTTGAATGAGAATCTCTAAATGGGAGATATAGATAGATAGATAGATAAATAGATAGATAGATAGATAGATAGATAGATAGATAGATAGATAGATAGAGATATAGATATAGATATAAATATAGATATAGATGTAGATATGGATATGGGTATATCCTGTCCAAAGAAAAAGCTAGCTAAGATGAAATAGCTTTATTGCTATATGGATTGTAAGGCAATGTGTTCTGGTTTTTTTTAGGGGGGTGCTATTTTTGTTTCTTTGTTTGTTTTTGGTCATAGCAACTCTCTGTGATAACTATCCAATAAATTTGGGGGGATTTATGTTCTGTGCTGGTGGAAGGAGTACTTTAACTGATGAAGTCATAGACGTTGGATGAATTTAAGGAGTAACTGTCTACTTATGCTGGACATGGGGAAACTAAATATTTAAATTAGAGAGAGTGGGAAAGAAAAAAAGAAAAGAGGTAGAAATAAGAGAACTCCACAAGGACATACTTTTTGGAAAGAAAAGAGATTATTCCTCCATCAATTTTGATCAATATCAGAAAGGGTAAGGGCGAAATATAATATTTCAATATAGGGTCATATTTTGATAAAAGAGATGTTTACAGAAGATAAATGTTTTCTTTCAACTCGAGTTCATATGCAAATACACACATACACACGTTCGCGCACACACACACACATGTGAATGATTGAGGCAGTGTGTTCTGGTACTGTTACCTTAATCACATGAGGACACATAAGTATGTATGCGGAACTGATTATCATTTCCTCTTTTTTCTTATGTGATGATGATGATAATGATGATGATGATGATTACCATTCATATCATCCTTTAAGGTTTACAGTGATTTCAACATATTATATCATGCATAGTAGAAACTATATGCATATAATATACAATTATATCTTTGTATAATCTACAATTTCACATTTGCAAACAAAATGAAAGATTGATATTATTACTCTCTGTTCTTAATTGCAATATGTCCTTCTTTCCTTAGAGTGGAAGGACTCTTTTAAGCAACCACTGTATCCCTTGTCCCTAAAATTAATATAAATTTTATTTTCAAAATAAGAAAATTTTATTTTCGAAATAATAAAAATAAAAACAATAATGAAACAAAAACAAAAACAATGCAAATTATGCATATTTAGTTTTGCCCTCAAAGCTAAAACCAAATGCACAGAGCCAACCTCATTTTTTTTTTTTTGTTAAATGTGGAACCAATAGAAAAGTGATCTCCTAGAATTTTTTGATAGACCTCAAATTAGGAAGAAACCATTCCTTACTGAAGCTAAGATGCTACTTCTGGGTACATCAGAATTTTAGGAAATCTACTTGATTTTCTCTTGACATACATAATAAACTGGATTATTTGCAGCATTATTTGATTTAATAGCTCCTCCCATCACTGAAAAAATAAAATCAAATTGTTCATCTACTTGACAGTACTACAGATATTTGAAGTTTGGGGGAACACATCATATAAAGAGACTGTTTAATTTAATAACTTCATCACTTAAGTTTTAGGTTTCTAAAACACTTGAAAGTTTTAGTAAAAATTTGCAATGCACTTTCCCAAGAATACCTAGACTGAAAGATATTTTCATTTGGCTGTTTTTGTTGTGCAATAATTATTTAAGTTCAAAAATTATCCCCTGGCTCTGAGTTGTATATTCATTTGGTGGCATCTCACCAATTAATACCTACCAATAATCCTCATTCATGGTATCTGAAATATGGGCAGAACATAACCAGTACAGACCTGAAATCCTTATACTAACTTAATATGTTCTGACCCAGAACAACATGATTTATCTTCCACAAAAATACTCTGAGAATCAGTAGTTTATATGAATAAAATGTTCATGGAGTTCAATAGAAAGCCCACTATCTCAAAATGAAGTAGAGACTTTTTTTTTAAAGACTACTGTAAATGTAAACTACTGTGACCAAGGACTAACATCCATTTTTTTTTCCCTCGAGGTAAGCGGTATAATAAACAAATTCCTAAAGAACATACATTGATCAGAGGCAGGAAATTTATGTTGGGGTCTGAATCAGAGGTGTTCATATGGTTGTGTGTTCTGGGGATTATTGTAGTTCAACATCAGTATTTCATTCTTTATTTCCTGTAGCTTTATGCTCCACTATTTTTAAGAGTGGTGTTAACACATTTCTTTTGCAGTTATAATACATTTTCATACTGAAAGCCTTGCTCATTCTAATGGACAAACAGCAGTAGGATAGTCCAAATCAAAATATAAATTGGTGAGCTGGCCACTAAATTCAGCTTTGATGATGGATCCTGAGAAGCCTTGGTGCAGAATGTGTTGAAAAGGAAATTTTATTTTTTTTTTGAAGAGGGAAGCAAGCGGGAATTGAAAATAGTGTCTTGAAAGTTCAATATGAGTTCACAATTCAGCATAGTAACTATGTTTGGCCCTGATCAAGAATTTTATCAATTTGAAAATTTACCCCTGTTGAAACTTCCTACACCAATGCTATTGACAACTTATATGTACCTTAGAAGATTGAAAAATTTTCCTGAACACTGAGAGTTTAAATTTAGGCTTCCTGGGTTCCATAGCCAGTATATGTCAGAGACTGAACTTGTACCCCCATTTGTCTGATTTGAACACTGGTCGTAAGTATACCATGACAGATAGTTTTTATATAAGGCCACATTAGATTTTACAGTGCATGTTATAATGACTGTATTAAGCTCTACCCATTTGGCATGAACTTAAGGCCATACAGCATTATGTTGACCTACGATGCATAAACATTAGACTAAGCATACCTTCCCTACTATATGGTGTCCATCAATGTAGTGCCCAAATTGAGAGAAGAATGCTCCAGATGTGATCTGAACAAAGCTGAACATACTGGGATTATTCAAAGTGTGCATTTCTTTTAGTCTATTACAAGATCTGAAAGGCTATTCTGACTGCCATATTATTTTGCTGACATTATATTGTTTTCTGAGCTAACAATTATACTTCTTTGCTGAAATTTATGCCCTTTATTTTGAGTTTCTTCTTTTCCTCTTCTCTTCATTCTTTTCAAAAGCTTTTGGTGTCATATTTTCTTCTCTCCTTCAATCCCCTAGTCTATGATAACTGACTTCCTGTTAAGACCAATATCAAATAAGGAAGGAATGAAAACAGATAGAAATAAGGAAGGGATGATGACAGAAGGAAATTTGGGGAAAGGAAGAAGAATGTAAAAAAGAAGAATGATAAGGAAAGCAGAAATAGAGAAACAATATTTTATTCAGTTATTACTATGAGTAAGAGAATTGCTACGTGTTGGGGACAAAAAGCAAAGTAAAAGCAAATCGTCCATTTCTTCAAAGCGATCACATTATAGTGGTGAAAAGAAAACACATAAAGAGGAGCTGAGAAATAAGGGGTATTGTTGATATGTATATGGATATGCCCAGAATTTAAGGAATTGAATCAGGAGTAAAGTGACCATGACCGGGTACCTCATGAAATTGTGATCTCAGTGAGGGACTCAACAATCAAGAGAGGGCCACAGTATGAAAGGGCTTAAGAAAGCCTTGATCACATGACTCCCTTCTTCTTAATGAGTTTCCACACTCAGTATCTACTACATCTTCAATCCGTCAATCTGCCTATTTCTTATTTAATAATTCAAAAAACACATACCCATAAATAAAATTGAAATTACTACTTAAGATTGAGAAAACTATTTAAGATAAATAAAACCAAGAGTTGATTTTATCAGAAAGAATAGTAAAACAGGCAAATCTTTGGTTAATTTGATTTTTAAAAAAAGAAAGAAAACAAAATTGTCAGTACCAGAAATTAAAGGATGATTTCACCACCAATGAAGAGGCAATTAAAGCAATAATTAGGATGTATTTTGCCCAATTGCATGCCAAGAAATCTAACAGCCTAAGTGAAATGAATGAATATTTACAAAAATACAAATTTCCTGTATTATCAGAAGAGAAAATAAAATACTTATGCACAATCTAGAAAAAGAAATTGAACAAGTAAAACAAAATCTCCAGAGCCAAATGGATTTGCAAATGAATTCTACCAAACATTTAAAGAACACTTAATTCCAATACTATACAAACTGTTTCAAAAAATAGGTGAAGTAGTTCTACCAAATTCCTGTGATTACACAAATATGGCACTGACACCTAAACCTACAATAACCAAAACAGAGAAAGAAAATCATAGATCAATTTCTCTAATACACATTAATGTCAAACTTTTAAATAAAACATTAGCAAAGAGTTTATAGCACTATTCATCATGAGGATAATACTTTATGATCAGGTGGGAGTTATATCAATAATGCAGGGCTGATTCAATATTAGGAAAGCTATCAGCATAATTGACCATATCAATAAGGGAACCAACGGAAATCCTCTAAAGATCTCAGTAGATGCAGGAAAAGCTTTTGAGAAAATGCAATACTCATTGCTATTAGAAACACCGGAAAGTATAAGGAATAAATGCAGTCTTTCTTAAAATGATAAATAACATCTATCAAAAAACATCAAAAAGAACTATATGTAATGGAGATGAACTAGAAGCATTCCCAATAATATCTGAGGTAAAACACCAATGCCCATTACCACAACTATTACTCAGTATTGTACTAGAAATGCTGGCTTTAGCAATGCAAGAAGAAAAAGAAATTGAAAGATTTAGAATAGCCATTTTGGCAGACGATATGATGGCTTACTTAGAGAATCCCAGAATATCGTCTAAAATAACTTCTTGAGACAATTAGCAACTTTAGCATAGCGGCAAAATAAAATAAACCCATTTAAATAATCAGCATTTGTGTACATTACCAAAAAAAAAAAAAAAAAAAGCACAGCAGTAAGACACAGAAAGAAAAATTCCCTTTAAAATAATTGTAGAAAATACAACATATCGGGGGGTTACCTGCCAAGATAAACCATGAACTACGTGAACACAATTGCAAAACACTTTTTCACATATCTAATATAATAAAAAAGACAATTCTACTTGAATGAATTTAGTTATTCAGGGATGTACCAATCAACCTATCAAATTATAGAGATAGAAAAACAATAACAAAATTCATCTGGAAAAACAAAAGGTCAAGGGAATTAATGAAAGAAAATTCAAAGGAAGGTGGCCCAGCCATAACAGATCTGGACCTGTATTATGAAGCTGCAATCATCAAAACTATTTGGTATTAGCTAAGAAATAGCATGGTGGGTAAAATGAATGGAATAAGTTAGGATATCAGACACTGTAGTTAATGACTATAGTTATCTACAGATTGATAAACTTAAAGACTTCAGCTTCTGAAACAAGAATTTACTATTTAATGCAAACTACTGGGAAAAATGAAAAATACAATGGCAGACACTAGGCATAGACCAACATCTCACATCCCATACCAAGGTAAAGCCAAAATGGATAGACTATTCAGATAAAAAGGGTGATACCATAAGCAAATTCGGAGGGCAAGGAATAGTTTACTTGTCAGATCTATGGAGAGGAGAAGAATTTAAGAACAAGAAAGAGATAGAGAACATTATGAAATGCAAAATGGATAATTTTGATTACGTTAAATGAAAACGTTTTTCACTAAGACAATGTAAACAAGATTAAAAGAAAAGCAGAAATCTGGTAAATATTTTTTAGAGTCATTTTTTTTTTCTGATAGTGGTCACCTTTCTCAAATTTACATAGAACTGAGAAAAATTTGTAAGAATACGAGTTATCCCCTAATTAATTGATGGTCCAGATGAAGAAATTAAAGCTACCTAAAGATATTTGAAGAAGTGCTTTAAATCACTATTGATAAGAGTAGTACAAATGAAAACAATTCTGAGGCACCATTTCATACCTTTCAGGTTGGCTAATATGACAGAAAAAGGAAATGGAGATGTGGGAAAATTGGAACACTCATGCATTTTTGGTGGAATTGTGAACTGAACCTACCATTCTGGAGAACAATTAGAAACTATACCCAAAGGACTATATTACTGTGATTACCCTTTGATCCAGTAATACCACTAATAGACCTCTATGCCAAAGAGATCATAAAACAGGGAATAGGACCTACAGATACAAAATCATTTATGGCTCCTCCTTTTATAGTGAACAAGAATTAGGAATTCAAAGTATGTCCATCATTTGGGGTGAACAAGTTGTGGTAAATGAAAGTAATGGAATACTATTCATGTATAAGAAATGATGAGCAGGCAGATTTCAGAAATACTTGGAAAGGCTTACAAGAACAGATGCTAAGTGATATGAGCAGAACCAGGAGAATGCTATACACAATAACAGGAACCTTGTATGATGACCAGCCATGATAGACATAGTTCTTCTCTGCAATTCAATGATCCCAGACAATTCAAAATTGTTATGGAAAATACTATTCCCATTCAGAGAAAGAACTATAAGTTCTGAAGGCTAACTGAAGAATACTTTCTTCACTGTTTTTTTCTCATGATTTTTCCCTTTTGTTTTGTTTTTTCTTTTGCAACATGATAAATGTGGACACTTTTTTAATATGATTGCACATGTGTAACCTTTTATCAGATTGCTCATTGCATTGGGGAGAGGAGAGGGAAGATAAGACGAAGAAAAACATGGAACTCAAAATCTTAGAAAAAAGAGTGTTGCAAATTAACTTTTCATGTAATTTCCCCCCAAAAAATGTAAAAAGAGTTGAGAATACAAGCTGTGTATAAAAGAATAGTATATGAAGAATGAAAAAAAATGTTTAGTATGTGAGGGAAATAATCATGATCTAAAAGTAGTTGATACTTTACATGATGTAATTACTGGAAAAAATAATATTTTAATTTATTAAATAAAAGTTTAAATCTAATTTTGGAATTCTTTGCACATGTTCTTAAATAATATTTTTAGTTTTCAGACTAGGCTTAAAGAAAAAAGTAAACAGTGTTCATCTCTGATAATAATCCCACCTACAGTACTTCTGTTGGTACTTTCCTCCTCCCTCTGCTGTCTATTCTATCCACACATTATTCTTTCCCCCAACCAAGCAACCCATTTCCCAATGCTGGAACCTGATTGATACAATTCCTATTATATCCAACCATCAGTCCTTAGGAAGTTCCTTTCTCTGAACCTTTTCCCCAAGACAATACTTCATTAAAACTTATCCATCCTGATCTTCTCTTTTTGAGACCTTGATCTCTCTGCTATGTAGGAGATGATTTATTGTCATTTCATATAATTTGTTTTTAGCAAGAACATTAGTTTGAAAATGGATTGTTCTTCTAAGGTGACATTATTCCTTTACTCCGATTTCTTTAAAAAAAAATGTCAGTTTCATGAAGAACTAGAATTTCTGGCAGCATTACTCTTTGGCAGGAAATGCATTCTGAGCCTTTTAAAAACTCCCACTTAGATTATTGCCAAATATGTCTGCAGAAAGCCAGAACAATTTAAGAAAAATCATGTCAAAATTGCTATATCTTTAGGGTTTCACAGAAAGAACATTTTATTCATCTAATATATTGACTTTGATTTGATAGCTTCAAAACTTGTTTAATTTTATATACTGGACAAAGGACTATTTTCTCCATCAATAACTAGGGGAGTTAAATGGGAACTACGCAGTGGACTAGGAGTAAGAGTGATCAGTTATTCGTTATAAAATCGTAGGATCTCAGACAGCAAGAAACCTCAGGGAGTACCTTGTCCAATCCATGCTTGAAGCATGAATTGCCTCTACCAAATCTCTGACAAAAATTCATGCAGACTCTGCTTAAATAATTCTAGTACTACCATCTGAATATCAATTGACAAATCGCATTATATTTTCATAAAGCTGTAATTGTTAAGTAGTGTTTTATTGTATTGAGCAGAAATTGAGATTCCTATTGGTTTTAGCCATGTTAAATATTTTGTATTCTACCTCTTTTCAAATACATGAAAAGAATTATTATGTTCCCCCAATCATTTTCTTCTTTATATAAAAGTCCCTAGTTCTAAAAATTAATACAGTCATGGGATGTTTTCAATTTATCTTACCAATACGCCCACATCCAAAGCATGAACACTATCTAAACTATTCCTGATATTTAGATCTGATAATGTGACAGAGTCACAGGAGCTTCTTGAGTAGGAGACTGATATATTAACTATAACTACCTGGTTTATCTGAATCTGGTTACTCCTGTGTTAGATAGGAATAATAAATCTGTGGCACTCACTTTAAATGGTTCAATCAAGTAGCAGGCAGGCAAAAAGCATTTATTAAGAACTTACAGTATAATTGTTCTAGACATATGTAAACACTGGGGATACCCATATAAGCAAAAAGAATGATGGTTCTTACCTATAAAGAATTTACCCTCTAATGAGAAGACAACACAAAATTAGGACAGAGAAAGAGAAAGACAATACTCAAAAGGGAAACAAAAGTGAATGGGAGAAAGATGTAATTTCATGGGCCTAGTATTAAAGTGTGGAAAGTCAGAAGGAAAGCCAGAAAAAGAATGAAGGGAATGAAGGCTGGATGAACTATTGATATAGCTCAGTTCTTTTTCTATTCAGTTATGCGTCTAGTCCAGGATGGGGAACCTGTTGCCTTGAGGCCACATGTGGCCTTCTAGATCCTTGAGTGTAGTCTTTAGACTGTGTTCAAGTTTTACAGAAAAAAAAATATTTTTATTGAGGGAATTTGTATTGAGGGATTCAGTCAAAGCACCACACTTGAGGACCTAGAGGATCATGTGTGGCCTCAAAGCCACAGGTTCCCCATCCCTGGTCTAGTCTAATTTCTGTCTTGTGAAAAAACATTTGAATTGAGCCCTATGTGTCTGGGAAGCTGGACAATTTCTACTTGTTGCTTATAGACCCTTAAATAAGGACTTACGTTTTGCTGGCCAGAAAGCCAGTCGGATCTGAAACAGAGTACAAGGAGTTTTCTCACAAGTATACATCTCAAGCAAGTCACATGTCTTATCTTAAAACTGGCTTCATGCTGAAAGATCAGTTATTGTTTATTTGTTCCTTGGATTAAAAACAGACACTTGGTGGGGAAAGGGGAGGGAGAAACCTATTTTTTTATGATTTCAACTGTCATGTTAGGAACCTCTGACAGGCCTGAAATTTCTGAGAATCATGGTTTAGAACATGACTGTTGAAGCCTCTTACACCTTTAAGAGGAAGACTCAGTAGAGATTGGATTTAAAAGGGTTCATCTTGTAGGGCAGGATACCAAAATATAAAGAACATATAGAATGTATTCTATGTATGGTGGTTTCAAAGGAGAAATTCAGATACCTTTCCTTAGTAGTGTAGAACTTCTGGAGTCTTTTGTTGGGTCAATTTTGTAACATCGTCACCTCATAATATGTTGATCCTGTGATAAGTGTATATAACACCATTGAGGACTAGTTACTCAAGTATAAGCATATAAACACCTCTAATTTATTGATACTCACTGCAGAAAGTGAAATCAAGAAACTCATCTGAGATTTAGATGATGAAAAATTATTTTATTCCTATGGTGTCTCTGATTATTATATGTATGATTGTGTAAGAATTTAATGTAGATTACCGATTGCTTGCCAGAGACTCTCATGTGATTCCTTGTCCTGATTTGACAACTATGTGAATGGGTAAACTTAGCACTTAGCACTGATATTACATCACATCAAAAATGGGACTCGTTTTCACGTACATCATGGTGCTTTTAGTGCAATATATAAAAGACAGCGTAATATCTAAACCTACTTGGGGTTCGCTTTTCTCTTCATGCACATATATATTTACATATGTAGGGATGTGTGTACACACAGACACACACACAGACACACACACAGACATACGCACCTTTTTTCATGAAGCTCATTTTCTTCACAGGAAGAGTTCTGGACATTTTTTTGTTTTATTTAGGATTATTTAGGGTTATCATGGTGATCACTTTTGATATGATTATTTTCATTCATTCATGTTATCATGATTCAATAGCTAGTTCTCACAGAAACTGCCTTGTCAATTAAGATATTTTCTCACTTTAAATATATATTCATGAATGGTAGAGAAACATTATTCATCCATTATGAATGTATTAGCAAACAAGCAAAATACGTTTAAAAAGAGGTAAGTATAAGACACCAGTTTTAGCACTAATTGCCTTATTAGGCTACGTGATTTACAGTGGGTAGGTAAATAGAAAGGGGTGTGTATCTGTGTATACATATACACACATACACATGCACACACACATACATATATGTGTATGTGTATATGTTTATGTATTTATCAATACATGGGTCCGGGAATGACTACACTGATTCCTATCCATGAGACACAACTGACTTTTCAAGGGGGAAAATGAAACAGGAAGAAAGGCAAAATAAAATGAAATGCTGTATGAGCAACAATATAAGAGGGAAAACAAGTTCCCGGTAAATTGCTACAAAAAAGCCTCCTGGGATCTGAATATCTTGACCTTTGAGTGCTTGTCAAATACCAGATATGCCAATTTTAACTTTTTGAATTAATATACTTGCTTGGTTTTCCAATAACCCCACACATCAAACTGTAACGTATAAAAGTCATTGACAGTAGATCTTACTTTAATTTTGGGAACTATATGTCCGGTTGGTATTAACATCAGCAGGCTTTGACAACAAGTCTACTCCAGTTCATAACAATGCAATGTAGATATTAAACAGTTAGTTAAATTGAAAACAAATTAATAGTTTAATTTAAAGCTTATTTTTAATAATTTGCCTCTATTGATCAGGTTTATCTTTTCTTGTTGTTGAAATACAAATTTATTTTGCATGGCATATTCAATTTTAGCTGAGACCTTTGAAGTAATTTTATAATGATGCTTGTAATGTAAACTCGACCATGGTCCCTGTTATATAAAATACCTGGTTTTATTTTTTAATGGGAAAAATAAAACTGTTGGAACATAAAATTATTTTGAAATCTTGAGCTCAATTCTTTCATGTTTTGTTTAAATCAACCAAAATAGAACCAGTGAAAACAATACACTTTTGGAGGACAATATTTTTTTTCAATTTTATCAATTTACTTTTAGTTTTCAACAATCGCTTCTACAAGATTTTTAGTTCCAAATTTTCTCCCCATCTCTCCCCTCTCCCCACTCCAAGATGGGCTGCATTCAGATAACCCTTTCCCCCAAGCTGGTTTCCCTTCGATCATCACTACCCCTTTATCTTATCCCCTTCCCTTCTATTTTCATGTAGGACAAGATAGATGTCTATACATCGTTGTCTGTATAACTTATATCCCAGTTGCATGTAAAAATTTTTTTAACATTTGTTTTTAAAACTGTGAGTTCCAAATTCTCTCCCTTCCTCCTTCCCCACCACTGACATAGAGAAGGCAAACAGTTTGATACAGGTTATGCATGTGTGATCATGCAAAACAATTTCTTAACAGTCATGTTGGGAAAGATTATATTTCCTTCCATCCTATTCCTCCCTGCATTTATTCTCTTCTCTCCATTGACCCTGTCCCTCCTCAAAGTGTGTGTTTCTGATTATCCTCTCCTTCCACTTGCAGTCCCTTCTATCATTCCTCTCCCTCACATCCCCTTTCCCCCTACTTTCCTGTAGGTTAAGATAGATTTTGATACCCAATTGAGTGTGTATATTATTCCCTCCTTAAACCAAATCCAATGAGATTGTTTCACTCATTCCCTCTTACCTCCCCCCTCTTCCTCTCCATTGTAAAAGCTATTTCTTACCTCCTTTATGTGAGATAATTTAACCCATTCTACCTCTCCCTTTCTGCTTCTCCCAGTACATTCCTCTCTCAGGCTCTGATTTTAATTTTAGATATCATCCCTCATATTCAGCTCACGATGTCCTACCTGTGTGTATATATTTATATTTATTCATATACATTTATATAAGCATATATACGTTCATATATGTATGTGTATATATGCACGTGCAGGTGTACACATATATGTATGTGTGTTATGTATGTATTTATATACATACACATATACACTCACATACACACATACATATGTATATATACATGTATATATGTACATACATGGTCCTATGTAGGAATGTAAACAGTTAAACTTTTATTACTCCCTTATGATTTCTCTTTCCTGTTTCCATGCTTCTCTTCACTGTACTTGAAAGAAAAATTTTCTGTTTAGCTCTGGTCGTTTCATCAAGAAAGCTTGAACGACCTCTATTTCATTGAATATCCATTTTTTCCCTGAAGTATTATATTCAGTTTTGTAGGGCTGGTGATTTTGGGTTTTATTCCTAGCTCATTTGACCTCCTGAATATTATGTTCCAATACCCATGATTCCTGAATATAGAAGTGTTAAATCTTGTATTATCTTGACTGCTCATCCACAACATTTGAATTGCTTATTTCCAGCTGCCACCAATAATTTTTCCATCACCTGGAAACTCTGGAATTTGGCTGTAATATTCCCAGGAGATTTCCTTTTCAGATCTGTTTTATGAGGTGATTCATGGATTCTTTTATTTCTATTTCCCCTTCTGGTTCTAGAACATTGTGGGAGTTTTCCTTGACAATTTATTGAAAGATGATGTCTTAGCTCTGGGTTTTGTTTTTTTTTTTTTTGTCATGGATTTCAGGTAAATCAATAATTTTTCAATGATCTCTCCTGGACCTGTTTTCCATGTCAGATTTTTTCCAATGAAATATTTCACATTGCCTTCTATTTTTTTCAGTGTTTTGGTTTTGTTTTATAGTTTCTTCTTTTCTTATAATGCCATTGGCTTCCATTTGCTCCATTCTAATTTTTAAGGAATTATTTTCTTCAGTGTTCTTTTGAACTTCCTTTTCCATTTAGCTAATTCCTCTTTTAAAGTCATTCTCTTCATTGGCTCTTTGCAAGTTTTTTGCCATTTGCGTTAGTCTAATTTTCAAGGTGTTATTTTCTTCAGCATTTTGTGTGTCTCCTTTATCAAGTTATTCACTCATTTTTCATGATTTTCTTGCATTGCTCTCATTTCTCTTCCAAGTCTTTTCTTGACTTCTATTACTTGGTTTTCAAAATCCTTCTTCAGTTGTTCTATGGGCTGCAAACAATTCATAATTTTCTTGGAGGCTTTGGATGTAGGAGCTTTGTCTTTGTCTTCTTGTTTTATGTTTTGACATTCTTGGTCACCAAAGTAAGATTCCATAATCTGATGTTTTTTATCACTGTTCACTCATTTTCTCAAGGAGTTACTTGACTTCTTAACTCTTTGATAAGTTAGGTCTCTGTTTCCAGCATGGAGAGTGTGCTATCCCAAACTTTCTGCTTTTTGTGCTCTTCTTTTCAGACCTATTTCTAGGGACCTGTAAATTATCAGTTCTTTCAACTTTGTGTGATGAAAGGAGAGGCATTTACTCTCCTCTTTGTGTATGTTCTGGACTGAGAATGATCACAAGAACTCTTTTCTGCCTTAGAACTGTAAGGAAGATTACCTCTCTACTGTCAAGACAAGCTCCACCATGCCAGCAATCTCCTCACCCTAGGACCATCATCTAGGTCCAAGTACAGGTAAAGTAAGAGAATCCTGCCTCAGCACCACCAGCGATCCCTGAAATCTGCCTGTGATTGGCTGTTGAATCCTTTCATTATCTGTAAGCTGAGAGCTCCAGGAGCAGCCACTGGTGCTGCCACCTTGGGACGGGGGCCAGAATGATACTTTGCTCCTCTCTTTTCCAGGTGTAACAGATTTTTACTACAGACCTTTTAAATTGTTTTTGGCATTTGTGGGTTGAGAAATCTGGAAAAAACAAGTGCCAGTGATTCAGTCCCCTGAGACCTGCTCTGGCCTGTCTGTGCTGGCACTGTACACACTCAACTGCCCTCTTCTCTCAGACCATTTCTGTCAACCTTCCAGTTTGTAATGGGATGAAAATTTGTTTCACTCTTTCGTTTTGTGGGTTCTGCTGCTCTAGAATGTGTTTAGATTCATTTTTTGCAGCTATTTAGAGGGCGCTGAAGGAGAGCTCAAGCGAGTCCCTGTGTTTATTCTGCCATCTTGTCTCCACCCCAGTGTATTTTTTTAGTATTATCGATTTAAAACAAAAACCTTACTTATCAAGTCACCTTTTTGTTCATTACCAATCTTACCTTCTTTCAATTTTTTATCCACCAATCAAATATTCACTCTCTTTCCCAATACTCCAATGAAAAGAACATGTAGAACGATTTTATTTTAAATGAGGAGCAGTGTGTTATATTGGAAAGAAGGGTGAATTTAGAATCTGAAGACTTGGGTTGAGGTTACAATTTTACCACTTAATAGTATCATGATATTCATTAGATCATTGAGTTACTTAGTGGTTTCTTTGGCAATGTGTGACTAATAATATTATTACTGTCTACCTAAAAGTGTTTGTGATAGGGTAAGCCCTTTAAGAACTATGATTTGTTATGAAAAATTGGATTATTTTTATTTATTTTGGATTTTTAAAAAGTACTAGCATATACATGGCTCTGTTCAAATGGTATTTTAGCTCAAGTTTTGTAAGATAGTAACCAAAGATTATCTTTCACCCCCATTACTGTTTTAGAAGTATGCTTCCATGCACAGCAAACAAAGAATAATAGTTCAGTTGGTTAATCATTCTTTGTTCTTTACTGAGTTTGCCCTTATACGAAGTGTTTTCTTTTACTTTTCTTTTATTTGTCCTTCACTGATTTTAGAACAATTGTAAACATAGTTTGGTCTGGAATATAAATAACGACAGGGAGTAAATGTGTGATTTCATTGAAATGATAATGACAGATGAAGAAAGACCAACACAGGTCCACAAACTCAGTTTAAGTTTATTTTCTTAAACTACCTAGAGCAGAGATGTCAAACTCATATAAAAATGGGGTGGGAACATTAATTCATAAATGAGGATGGCTCCAGGATTCATAATGACTTAGTTTTACAATTTAACAAGGGGGGGGAGGGGAGTCAAGATGACAGAGTATAAAGATGCACATACACGAGCTCTCCCTCCACAGCCCATAAAATACCTGTAAAGAAAGACTCTCAACAAATTCTGGAGCAGGAGAAACCACAGAACAATGGAGTGGAGGAGATCTCCAGCCTAGGGTGACCTGAAAGGCCCAAGGGAAAGGTCTGTTGCACCTCACTCAGAGCAGAGTCCAGCCCAGCCTTGTCCCCAAGGCACATGCCTGGAGGAGGACCAGCCAGGTCTCGGGGGCAGAATCATCAGCCTTAGTAGTGGGGGTTTCCCTCAACCCAGAAGTGCCAAAGGTCACTGAGAGCGGTTTTTTTCAGCTGGCTGAGAAAGTAGTAGGGTCTTCCCATAGCTCTGGCCTCAGGTAATGGCGACAGAGGCCAAATCAGGCAGCAGCAGCTCCCACAGCAGCCTGCATCCATTATTGGATTGTAAAACACCTGGGGGAACTAGGGATCTGAACCTTACCTCAATCTGGCATGGCTGACCTGCCCCTGCCTAAAGCCCCTGGGGGAATTTAGCATCTTATCTGAATCTCAGACCTAAGTGCTGGCTTGGTGGAACTGGAGGACAGGAGGAAAATGATACTTACAGATTCTGGGCACAAAGGTTTCTGGCTGCTCCCAAACCAGTGTACACACTTGACTCTGCTACATTGGAGGAACTGAGATCTTACAAATCCCCAGAGTACACCCGACTCTTAAAGAAGGACCTAAAAATCAAGGGACTGGTTGGGAAAATGCCAAAAAAAAGGGGAGGGTGGAAATAAGACTATATAAGATTACTTTCTTAGTAAGCAGATATCTAATCCCATCATTTCAGTTGAAGAAAAACAACGCTTATCATTAGGGAAAGACATAAAAGTCAGGGCTTCTGTAACCCAAGCATCCAAAATAAATATTCAATGGTCTCAGGCCATGGAAGAGCTCAAAAAGGATTTTGAAAATTAAAAAAAAAGAGGGGAAGGAAAAATTGGGAAGAGAAATGAGAGAGATGCAAAGAATTCATGAAAAAGAACTCAACAGCTTGCTAAAGGAGACCCAAAAAATGTTGAATAAAATAACACCTTGAAAAATATGTTAACTCAATTGACAAAAGAGGTTCAAAATGTCAGTGAGGAGAAAAATTCTTTAAAAAGCAGAATTAGTGAAATAGAAAAGGAGGTTCAAAAGCTTACTGAAGAAAATGGTTCTTTAAAAACTAGAATGGAACACATAGAGGCTAATGACTTTATGAGAAACTAAGAAACCAGAAAACAAAACAAAAAGAATGAAAAAATGGAAGATAATGTGAAATATCTCATTGGAAAAACAACTGACCAGGAAAATACATCCAGGAGAGATAATTAAAAAATTGTAGCACTACCTGAAAACCACGACCAAAAAAAGAACCTGGACTTCATCTTTCATGAAATTGTCAAGGAAAACTGCCCTGATATGTTAGAACCAGAAGGCAAAATAAATATTGAAAGAATCCACAGACCACCCGCTGAAAGGGATCCAAAAAGAGAAACTCCTAGGAACATTGTAGTCAAATTTCAGAGTTACCAGGTCAAGGAGAAAATATTGCAAGCAGCTAGAAATAAACAATTCGAATATTGAAGAAATACAATCAGGATACCACAAGATCCAGCATCTTCTATATTAAGGAATTGAAGGATGTGGAATATTATATTCCAGAAGTCAGAGGAACTAGGACTAAAACCAAGAATCACCTACACAGCAAAACTGAGTATAATACTTCAGGGGTAAAAATGGTCTTTTAATGAAATGGAGGACTTTCAGGCATTCTTGATGAAAAGACCAGAGCTGAAAAGAAAGTTTGACTTTCAAACACAAGAAACAAGAGAAACATGAAAAGGTAAACAGGAAAGAGAAATCATAAGGGACTTACTTAAGTTGAACTCTTTACATTCCTACGTGGAAAGACAATATTTGTAACTCTTGAAACTTTTTTCAGTATCTGGGTAGTTGATGGGATTATACATACATACATACATACACACACACACACAAAATCACACACACACAGAGACAGAGACATAGAGCACAGGGTGAGCTGAATAGGAAGGGATCATGTCTAAACAATGAATTTAAGGGGTGAAAGAGGAATCTATTGGGAGGAGAAAGGGAGAAATGAAATGGGGCAAATTATCTCTCATAAAAGAAGCCAGAAAAAGACTTTTCAATGGAAGGAAAAACCAGAGGAGGTTAGAGGGAAAATGTGAAGCTTGCTCTCATCACATTTGAGTCAAGGAAGGAATAAAATGCATAGTAATTTTGGTATATAAACCTATTTTATAGTATAAATAAGTGGGGGAGAAGAGGATAAGCAGGGTCGGGGTGATGATGGAAGGGAGGGTAATGGGAAGAGGGAGCAATTAGAAGTCAATACTCAAAAGAGAGAATAGAAGAAATGGGAGTCGAGATAGGATGGAGGGAAGTACAGTTAGTCTTAAACAACATGACTGTTATGGAAGTCATTGCAAAACTACACATATTTAGCCTACACTGAATTGCTTACCTTCCCAAAGGGGTGGATGGGGAGGGAGGAAAGAAGAGAAGTTGCAACTCAATGTTTTAGGAACAACTGTTGATTATGTTCCTACATACAACTGGGAAATAAGAAATACAGGTAATGTGATATAGAAAGTTATCTTGCCCTACAGGACAAAAGAGAAGATGGGGATAAGGGAAGGGAGGGATGCCAGAAGGGAGGACAGATTGGGGGTGGGGGTATTTAGAATGCCTGGTGTTTTGGGGTGGGGGCAGGGGAGAAATGAGGAGAAAATTTGGAATTCAAAATTTTGTGGAAATGAATGTTGAAAACTCAAAATAAATGAATAAATTTAATAATTAAGAAAACAATAAAAATAAATAAAATAAAACAAATTTAATAAGATCTATGTTTTCTGTACGTATTTACTTTTGTTATATTTATTTCCTTATTTTGCTGTATTTATTCCTTAATCAGATTTGGGTCTCTGCATTCAGGAATATTGTGGGCCCCATGAACTGCATGTCTGAGATTTCTGACTTATAAAACTGAGAGATGAGTGACTTTCCTAGGTTTACACACTGAGTGTGTGTTAGCAGCATTCATTGAATGCAGGAATTCCTCCTTTTCATTGTACCTTTCTTTCCATTTCATCACGCACTCAATGAAAGGTGTTGCAACCCTAAAATATTTTCTTATATTGGAACATTTTTCTCTATTTTTAGGAATTAAGTTTTTTTAAACACATGTGAGAGCACTGAAATCAGTTCTATAGTGACCAGCAAGCAACTATTGTTCCAGAAACAAGAAGGAAAAAAGAGGTTACAGTAGCAATAAATATATTCAGCTCAATATGCTACAAAAGTCTTCTTTTTATAAAGCAAGGTAAAAAATAACTTCAACCATTATTTTGATAGACTACAATTCACCATGAAAGATGACTCTGAAGGACGTATTATGCATACACAAAAAGGATACATTTTCAGTAGAAACATTAATAAAACCCCAAAGAGTAGGTGAGTAGAAACACTTGGAATTTAAAACACTTTAATGAGGGAAGAAATTGTGTTTTCTGAGAAATAAGTCTTGTTTTGCACTTTTCTTTGATATACTCCTATAAAAAAAGGCCACTCAGTTTCCCAGCCTCCCTGGGTCAAGCTTTAATGTATTCCCCAGGCTCTCAACTACATCTCATGCTGCCTAACCAAACAAAAACAGGTGAGAGAACTGAGATCATGTAAGACCTAAACAGAATTTTCTCCTACTCATATAACACCAACCAGTCATCTTAGTCATTGTCTTTATTCAGTTAGGTTGTTCCTTTGTATGAATAGCTCCCTAAGAGGAAAAAAATGCTTCTCTATGATACCGAATCTAATATACTTCTCAGTAAAATTAGATTTATCAGTAACTCTTTTAAATGGTACAATCAATTGAACCAACTGTGCTATGATGCGCAATCACCATTAAGATCAATTCTGAATGCTGTCCATCTGGTGCCTTTATTGCAGACAGAAAGATAAAGCTGGACACTTTCAAAAAGATTTTCTTCCATTAGATTACCATTTATTGAAATGTAAATATCTAGTGAATTTATTGGTACTCTTTTTTAATGCAATAATTATGTGGCTCACATAGAATGAGAACTTCACAGATTTTTGGGGGAGGTGAAAATGTAAGAAAGAAAGAAGGAGGAAAGGTGAAATGTATTTGAGAGTCATGATCAATTTTTCTACGTTATTGGTTTCATTTTAGTAAAATGGATGATATGAACATTGTTCATTGCCACTATTAATATAGTATCTCAATAGTAATTGATCAAAGAACTCTCATTTAGAGTACTAACAAGTAGTTGTTGTTGTTCAGTGATTTTACTTGTGTTCTACTCTTTGTGACCCCATTTGGAATTTTCTTTGCAAACGTTTGCCCTTCCTTTCTCTAGTATACTCAGTTTGTTATTTTTTTTAATTTCATGTTGTAACTAAAGATTGTATCATCATCACCAAGTGGATAATCTGCCATCAGAGAACTTCTTCAAAGGGGTTACTTGGGTGACTGAATGGAAAGCACAAATTATAAAGCTGTATGATATTCACTGTCTTTCCAAATTGAAAGAACTTTCCGGGACTTTGAATCCAATGATGCCTGCAAGAAGGTAGAATCACATCCAAACCATGATAAGACACTCAAATAGGACTGTCATGGAGGTGTAACTTAAGGGGTCATTAAAATATATATTTTTGTAGATATTTAGATTGTTTACTGAAAATGTAAACTGAGGCATACTGTCCACCTGAAGAGAAGGAATAGAGGAATAGTTTAAGTGTAAAATCAAAAGCATGTATTGAGCAAGTTGCAGCAGGCACACCTAGTCTGAGCTCCTGAAAGACTGGGACTTCAGGGAGTAGTTTATATGATTTTAGAACAAAAGGAGCATGGACCAAAGGAGGTGGCTTGGGGCATTTTGGGTTATTCTTGAGAGGAAAATTCCAAGAATTGGGTACAGAATAGGAAGCATACTTGGAAACAGGATATTTATGCAAACTCTGTCAGTTTGTGACTACTATGAACCAATTTGAGACAACCATGTGGCTGCTGACACAACACAAGTGTTCTGGATTCACCCATAACATCACAAAGAATCACTGGTACACCAAACTCGAGCAACCACCTGAATGGTTGGTTCTGATTCCCAGGTTATGTCGGCCTCTCCAGGATAATAAAGAAGCTTAAGCAAATCAAGGTGATCAGTAAACTTATTCACTCCACTCTCACAAGGTGCAGCGAGAGACATCATGGCATGGTAGACAACTGGTCCTGAAGTCAGGTCCTCCTATCTTCAAGTCTTACATAATGACATAATGTTATAAACCTGAGCGAGTCACTTAACATCTCGATATCCTTAGCAACTCTCAAATTACGATTTGCAGAAAAATTGCTGACATAAATTGATATAGAGGATTTTCTTACTAAGGAGTTCAGTTCACTGATATAGCAAATATGAACAGAAAAAATGAAGCAAAATACTTTTCAACTAAATATATAATAGCATTCCTTTCATATTTCCTTAATACCTATACTGTCTATTTCACAGGAATTTTTTTAATATTATCCTCAAAACAGACCATTCCATATCTGGACAGTTCTAATTGGGATTAAGATGAAAATATGATGGAGGATATGGGATGAATCCCAATAGTATCAATATTTCTATGTAAAACCATTAGAACCTAACAGGGGAGTTAATATAAAAGTCTTTCAAAAGAACTATGAAATTTTGATCATCATCATAATCAGTCATGATTCCAAAGGACTAATGATGAAACAGGATACACAGTATTTGATAGATGGATGAAGGCTCAGGGTACAGAATGAGATTTTTTTTTCACATGGCCAAAAAGGAAATTAGTTTTCTTATAGACATTTGTGACAATAGTTAAGAAAGCTTTGGGGTTTTTTTTTTTTCTTTCTAAATCAGGGTATGTTGAAGGGGAGAGAAGGCAGAGTTTTCATGACTGAAAACAAATTAAAATATTTGACACTATACTTACCAAAGTTGATCCAAAAACTATGTGAATTTAACTATGAAACAATCTGCAGAAATGACAGCCCTCAATAATTAGAGAAATGTTAATTACTAATTGGTAAGTTGAAATAATATAATAACAATGACACTACAACCTCACTGAATGGATTTATTCAGTGTTCTATCACTCAAACTACAAAAAGATATTTTACAGACAGAAAAATAGCAATTAAACATATATGATTGAACAAAAAGTTCAGAAATGACAAGAGCAATTGTGAAAACAGTGGCAAGGAAGTTCTATCAGTAAAACATCTCAAATTGTTTTACAAAATATTAATCATCAAAACAATTTGGTATGGTTAAAGGAGACCGAGAGAAACACACACATATACATAAGCGCACACACACACACACACACACACACACACAGGGAGAGAGAGAGACAGAGACAGAGAGACAAAAATAAAGAGACAGAGAAACAGAGAGGTCAATCAATGGAATAGATTAGAGGCACAAAATATAGATGGAATCTTACAAAATTTCAGAGCTTTTTCAATGCAAATATCTCAGTTACTGGGAGAAAGACTCACTATTTGACAAAATCTGCTGGGTAAACTGAGCCATTCACCAAGATAATTCCCAAATGAATAAATGCATGGCACATATAAATCACATGATAAATTGAAAGAACCAAGAAGATCTATTCTTTTAGATTTACAGATATAGGAAGAGGTCCTGATTTAACAAGCAATAAAGCATCACACAAGATGAAATGCATAATTTTGACCATATGGAATTAAAGAGATTTTTGTTCAATTTAAAAAAATGTTTATTAAACATTTTTATATCAGGCCCTGTGATTACAAAGATGACAATGACAAAATCCATGCTCTCAAGGAAGGGGATAAATGTATGCAAAATCTGTGGTAGAAGGAAGGGTGAGATTACAGGCAAAGAGCAGGATTAGGAATTGTATTTACTTCTGATTATGTAAAATATATGAGTGCAGCAATTTCTCAATGGATGACTAGGACTTTGATGTAATCTCAATCAACACATTCTCCATCCTTGAAGAGTGGTATTACAATTCTTATTATTTTATCATTATATCCCAAAAGTGCAATGCCATTGATTTATTTAATGTATTTTTGTTGAATTATAAAATTCCAATTACATGAAAATAAATTTAAACATGAATTTAAAAAGATTGTGCTCCCTATTCTCTCCCTCATTACCTTCCCTCCTTCTCCTTGAGAAGGTAAGAAATTTGATGTAGGTTATATATCCATGTACAGTTATGCAAGACATGTGTACATTTTGGTCACGTTGTAAAAGAAAAGAGACAAAACCCAAACAAATAAAATCTGAAAAAATATACTTCAAAGTGTGTTCAGATTGTGTCAGTTCTTTATGTGGAGATGGATAGTATTTTTCATCACAAGTCTTTGGGAACTGTTTGGGATCATTGCATTATTGAGAGTAGCTGCATCATTCAGATTTGATCATTGTACAATATTGTTACTGCACAAAAATTTTAATTGACTTCATAGAAGCACATAAGAAGAGCAAGTGAAATACTATAGAAGTAGAAAAGAAGAGGGCCTACAACTGATAGATCCTTGATGCACAGTCATGGTCATTAAGCATGATATAGATGAAGATCAGGCAAAGGAAAAAGAGTGGGGAAATAGGTAGCAGGAAGACCAGGGCAGACTAGTGTCATGAAGACCTAGAGGGAAGAGCATATGAAGGATAAGAAAGTGATCACTAATATCAAAAGCTGCAGCAAAGTGGAAAAGAGTGATGTTTGAGTTACATTTATTGATTAAGAGATTACTAATCATTTTGAAGAGTACAATTTTAGTCAAATGATAAAATCAGATGCCAAACTACAGTTAAAAAGAGAAAGGAAAGGAAGTGTTCACATAGATTGCAGACAATACTGTCAAGGAGTTCAGCCACAAAGGGAAAAAGAGGTAGCTGGGCTATCTATCGAGATCATAGGTGGTGAGGACTGGACCTATCAAGTGAGTGTTGTTTTGTTTTTTTGTTTTTTATTGAAGTGGCATATATAGACATATTTGTAAGCAACAGGGAAACTTGCAAGGAGATACTGACAAGTGTAAGAGTGGTGATGATAGAGGAAGCCATCTGCCAGATTGGACCACAAAGAATGGAAAGGAGTCACCTGTATACTTGTATAGAGGAATTTGTTTTATGAAAGAGAAGAGTCACATCTTAGTGGGAGACAGTGTATTGCCAAGGCAACATTCACAACATTGGCAGGGGCTATGAATATGCCAGTGATGTTCTGAATCACAAAGTATAACAGATTCTTGATATAGAAGAAGGAAGAAAAACATTTATTCAGATACCAGAAAGCCAAATCCATCATAGTAAGCAAGAAGTCAATGTACATTAGCACTGCAGGGGACAAAGTCATTTTAAATCCTTGCCCTCCCTGCTGGGGCCTTCCCATAAATCAACACTCACAAGACTAGCTGTGCCTGGCTGCCTGTGTCTTCCTCCACCCCTAATTCATTCTCATCAACTTCTTCCTAGTTCTGCTCCACCCATCCTGTTCCATTAGTTCAGCAAGCTCCTCCCACAACATGTGACTTAAGCAGGCCACATGGGCTTACTAACGAATGGGAAAGATCTTCCCATTTACAGAGATAAAGAAGGATAGGATGGCAGAAGGCATATGGAAAATATTAAGAGGAGATAAGTGAATGATTTTAATTTGATTAGTAAAATATGAGGCAAGGTCCTCACAGAAAGACCGAGAGAATGTAGAGAAATGAAACTAATAGAGTTTTGAAGAGGAATAAAAAAGGTTTGGAAAAGTTGCTGTGGGAAATGGGACATTTAGTCAGTTAGCGAAGTGTATGGACTTGCCTTGTTGTAGTGAAAATCTAATTGAGATTAAGAACATCCATTTATAACTGATCAAAACCATATTTTTTCTATGGATTCACTCAGTACCATATAAGCAGGAAGAAAAGTAGTAAAGGGTGAAAGTAATCCAGGCCTCAGGCTGGTCAGAGTATAATCAATGATAGGATAAGAGGGAAGGGACTCAAGAGAAGAGATCAATGTAGAGTTCAAATGGTTCATCATCCCTAAAGGATCATGATGAGGAAGGGAAGATATCATAGCCAGTGCAGGCCTGCAGAAGAACTAATCTTTAAGGGATTAGAGGTCACTGTGATGAGGAAAAATAGTAATTAGAGTTTCAAGGCAGAAGGAGAGGTAAAATCTGCTCAGATAAGGAAATTTTAGAGTTCATGAACATGGAGATATTTTCTTTGTTAGTGATGATGAGACCAAGACTACAGCCGTCACTATCTGAGATGGGAAAAAGGAGTGGCTATACAAAATGATTAAACTGAAGAACTGGGAAGCTAGGGCATTTGAGGGAGTATTAGTAGTATGTGAAAATCACTTGGTACGGGTGCAGAAGTTGTATAGGTCAGAAAAACTTTGAGACAGGCACTGAATGTTCTGAGGAAGGAAGGAAAGTGTCCTGAAGTTTGGTATGCAACAGTAAGCAAAATTTTGACTGAATGGTTGGTATGAATTGACTGAGCCTCAGAGTAGGAGATGGTACTGAGTGATGGTGGTAGAAGTTGAGCTCAGAAAAGAAAATACAGCAAGAAGCATACCAATTCCCCCACTATAACTAGTGACCCCAAGCATTCTACAAAGTAACTTGAAGAATATCCAGAACATTTCTAAACTATGCATAACTTTACCAACAAACTAAAGAATTTTTTAAAAAGGAGAAAATAATGTGTATATATTATATGCTAGCTCTTTTTGTGAAAAAATTTGAGAAATGACAGGGTATCTTATTGGGGAATGGTAGCTAGTTGGTACAGTATATAGACCATTGCTCCTGGAGTCAACAAGATCTGAATTCAAATTCGGCATCAGATACTTACTAGCTATGTGTCCATGAGCAAGTGACTCTATTTGTCTCAGTCTCTTCATCTGTAAAACTGTGATATTACTAGCATCTAACTCTCAGGGTTGTTGTGAGGATCAAATGAAATAATTGTAAAGAAGTTAGTACAGTTCCAGCTTGAATTAAGTACAACATAAATGTCAGTTATTATTGCTGTTACTATTGGGTTTTTTGTTGTTGTTGTTTTATGATGTATGAATATAATGGAATATTATTTGCCACATGGACTGATGAAATAGGCAATATCACAGGAAACTAGGAAAATCTTCATGAAATGATGCAGACTACAGTGAACAGAAATGAGAGAATAATTTACATAGTGATAACATTTAAAGAAAAATAACTCTGAATGTCTTTAGAACTCTGATCAATTCAAAGATAAACAGACAACAAGACAGTGAAGATTTATGTCAGGGAAATAAAACATGCCTTTCTCATTGTGTCAGAAAGGTGACAAATTTACAATGCAAAAAGAGGTCTACACTTTTGGACTTGGCTAAGGTAGGAATTTGTTTTTCTAGACTATGAAGCCATGTACTGAGGGGTTTGTTCTTTTGCTTGTTTTATTTGGTCAATGAGTGAGAGGGAGGATTACAGTAATTTAAAAAATATTTGTTAATTGAAAAAAGTAAAAGAACAAAATGATCATAATCATTATCCTATAGCATAATGAGGTGTAGATTTTTTGTAATTAGTTTGTTTTTAGCAGTTGAGAAGACCATTAGTGGTCATCTAGTTCAGCCATCTCATTTTACATGTGAGTTGATGGAGGCTTTTCTGCATAGTAATGCATCCAAAGTTACTGAGATGGTAGTGAGGCCAGAATTTTAGCCTGCATCTTCTGATTTCAATATGGCCTTCTCCCTCTACACAGCTAGCTGTATTGTTAGATAGCTTTGACTGTTTCTCCCCTGAAATGTTGAATAGAAATTTATATGCTTGTATTTTCTGCCTCTGACCTCTAGCTCTTACCTCCAGCTCAAAGTAAATCACTTTTGCATATTGAAGATTTTCAAATATTTGAAGGTAGATATCACATCCCTTTGTGCTTTTGGTTTGTTGCTTTGTGATTAACGTCTATGTGCACGCTGACTTGGCAGTAGCCCTACTAAAATAGAATATATTGAAATATGTAAAATGTTCTGTATGTCATCTACATACAGTTGGATTAGGACTTTCATCAATTTGACAATTCTATTTCTATTGCCACATTCTTCTTCTTCTTCTTCTTCTTCTTCTTCCTCTCCTTCTTCTCCTTCTTCTTCTTCTCTCTGTCTGCCTGTCTGTCTATCTGTCTGTCCATCTCTCTCTCTCTCTCTCTCTCTCTTTATTTCTCTCTCGTCTTCTCCCTGTCTCCCCTTCATACTGTCCCTAAAACAACCCAGTCTTGCCCAGCAAGGATGCTCATAGAATGTGCTTTGGAGTTTCCAGGGACGAAGTGTAAGTGGTACCCATCTCCTACCGTGAGCAGGTGCTGAATGAGGACATTGTTCAGCAGAAGCAGCCAGAAGCAGCTGACCAGGTTCTTTTAACAAAGACCAACAGTATGCACCTTTGAGCAGAAACCATTTTTCTTGCTAATATGGGATATCCTTTGACAATCTCTGGAAATCCGTTACTTGACTCAAAGAGGCAGAATAATGTTCCCTTTCATCTTTATCTTAAGCAATACACCACTCATTGTTTTGGAAGAATGTATATTTACTGTGTGAATCCTGAAATCAGTGACCAGACTAAAATGTGATGGGAAGCACATGTCTCCTCCAGTTTGCTTGAGGTTTCTAGAAGTGTTCTAGTACCATTAAACGACAAGCTTTAAACCCTCCTGATAATTCTCCCTAATTTGAAACCCTATGTAGCAATGAGAACCAAGACAAACAAGCCTCCCCTTCCACCAACAAGCACTGCTAACAGAAAGTGATTCTTTTTCCTCTAGTCATCATCCACTGTGAGCAACCTATTTCCTTCAATGAGCTTAAAAATAGCAAAACATTTTCACCCTTCTACTCAGATCTCAGCAACAGGCACAAAGACTACCTACTACCAGTTGGTTCATCACAGGAAAAATGCTTTTCTATAAACTTTTCGAGTGTCAAACAAGTGGTACACTGCATACAGTGCCAGGCCTGGAGTCAGGAAAGTTTATTCTTCTCGGATTCAAATTTAGCCTCAGATATTTACTAGCAATGTGGCCATGGGCAAGTCACTTAACCTTGCTTGCTTCTGTTCTCTCATATATAAACTGAACTGGAGAAGGAAATCACTCCAGTATCTATTTTATGAAGAATCATTAACTTATTCACTCACATTAAAAAAAAGAAACAATTTACCAAGCTAATAAAGAAACTTTGTTATGTCTGAAATATCAAAAATAGAAGTTAAGAAAGTGCACATGATGATTAAACAAGACATAAACATACATTGAAACAAGGACTAGTTAGAGTGAACAAAGAATGCAACACTTCAAAATTCCTGGGATAGATTTCTTTCATCTTTGAAATCAAGTCATCACAGATTTTTTAAATTCATCATTTTTTTATTTTATTTTTTGTGATTGTTCTAGGATTTTCTCTAGTGAATTGACTCCTATTTATGCCTTTCATGCATTTGCTTGTAAAGCTGGAGTTTCACCTTTCTCTTTGCTGTGAAACTGGGCAATATTTTTGTTTTGCTAGGTTTCATTTCTCTTCTGAGTCAAATTTCAGGGCTTGGTACCTCACTCTCCTTTTTCAGTTCTTACTAGATAACCTTCAACACATTTTTCCAATGCTTCTTCAGTTTTTCAAACTCTTCTAAAAGCTCCTTCTCTTTTCTTGTTGTTTGCAGAGATAAGAGAAAGATTTTTCCATGAGTTCAGGGATACTCTCATTTACTGTTTTTCTGATAAAAGCATATGGAGATTAGCTATTGCAACTGCCTTCTATTTCTGAGCATCCACCATCAGCTGAGTTATTATCCCTTCCTATTCTTGCACAATTTTCCCCATCTCTAAATATTCTATATTTAATTTTTTTTTCATATTTTTCTTTCAATTCTTGAATTTTCATTTGACGTTCTTAAACTTCTTGTTTGACGCTTTCTCCATCCACATCCATGTCTTTCTGGCTATACTTCAACAGATCTATAATAGGATCTACTAAAACATCCATTGTTAGATTTCTGTTGATTAGAAGTGAAAGGTGTACACTTTAGTTTTTTCAAATGGGTTTAAGTTTGGATCATTAAGACTATCCCAATCTAAATTATAAGATACTTTTAGAAGAGGGTCCATACTTTCTTTATCCTGATATATGCTTTGTTTCTCAAGATTCTTGTCACTTTCTTCTGGGTTGCAGAAGGTTTCTTGGAAAGTGGTTTAATCACAGGCCCCATCCTTAGTTTGCTTGATGGTGGCTTGACAGTAATGTTATCAGAAAATTCAAATTATATTTATTTAGACTGGTCTCTTAAAGTCCCAACCACTTGATTGGGCTTCTTTTCTACAACAGGCAAGTTATAGTAATTCAGAATCAATCATCGTTTTCTTTTTTTTTTTATCATTGCTGACAAAGTTAGGGTTACTAGCTACCAAATATGTTGATACACTGGCAGACTAGATATCATGTGCTGTGTTAGAAAATGGTTCTTCAGGCCTTCTAGAGTCTAAAGATAACTTCTCTTATTCCTTATTAGATATGATTTCATTAATAATAAAAATTTGGGTTACCACACCACCATTCTACTCATTTTCTAAAGCTCAATATCTATTTCATTAGTGTTTTTGTCAGTCAGTGAAGCAGATCTTATATTATCACTTTTCTCCGTGATTTTTTTCAGGGCTTCTAGAAGATTTTATTCCTGGGGACTCTTTAAAAACTTCAGAAATAAATAGGAAATTATCATCCAATGAGTAACACTTAACTTCTTCTAAGACAATTTCAGAGTCAGTTACTACTGGAGACTTAAAAAAGTTTCAAAACACCTTAGAATCTGGGACAAGTTTACAAATGTATCAAAATCCTCCAGACAATCCAATATTGTAGGAACCACTGCTTTTCACTGGCAGAAAATCATCTTGATAAGGGGCAAGATTCATTTCATTAAGGATATTAATTCACAGTTTTCCTATCAACTTTCTTAGCTACATGCTGATTTTTTTCATATCTTGATGGAGGGGAGTGAAAATTCTTTAAATCATCTGTACAATGATCCAGAGTAAAAGAGTTCTCAAATTTACCTGTCATGATGGGGCATAAACTTCTATTCATCTGTGAATCCCACAAAGGTGTTTGAAAATTTACTTTCATAGCTTTTGCTATTTTTTGGTGGCATATTTTCTCTCTGGGATGTACGAAAAATTGAGGCCCTTTCTGTTAGCTCCAGTGGTGAAAACAAGAATTCACAAGTTTCTGCAGGTATATCACCCCTAATATTTTAGTTATTTAAAATCTGCACTCATTTTTCTAGGCTCTGGCTCCTAGGCTGCGAGCTCAACAGGGTTGTGTTTGTCCTTTTTCCACCATGTCCCTGTCAGGAGCCAACAAATCAAACGTGCTTGAAACCTAAGCTGGCCAATAGTACACATATTTGCTGCTTTAGGACCAGCTTAGCTATATACAGACACACTCATCACTAGGTTGGTCACTGAGCAATGGCACATTCATCCACTTTAATAGTCAAAAGTCAAAATTTGACTATGGCCAAAAGAAGTAGCAATCATCTTTAGTGTAGAGAATAACTACGCAGAAGAAATCTGAGCTATGCAAGCATTAACGTGGGCTAGCTCTAACCATGTGTTTAAATTTTAGAGAAGGTATTTTCTGCATTAGAGTATCTCTGTAGAGATAGGAAAATATCATTAAACCAGTCCTTCTTCCTCCCTCACAAAAAGTGTAAAGGTTACCCTAGATGTCAGTGGGAAAATGCTAGGTAGTTACCTGAGTTAAATCAATAGTGGGTACGTATCAAATGGAAAAAAGTCATGGTATTTCCCATTTTTCTTAATTTATTGCAGAGAAGTCTGTGGCTATTTTGTAGGGGGAAAAAGATAATTTTTGAAACTTTTCAATAGATGATTACTGACGTTAATGTAAAAATGTAAGTAATTAGAAGGCACAGATACCCCAAGTAGATAGATTTTACTTCATAAAACTATTGCCACAGCCATATATAGGAAGTTAAAAAGAACCCTTGTCTCAGGTGTTGTAGAAGTTGTTCATCATTACTGTTCAGGCGTCTGATTTAACTCATTAGTTGTTCCCTAGATCCCACAGAATCTATTGCTTTATGGAGAATTGAAACAAACAAAACTTCATTTTTGAAAACAAAACCATACAGGCAGTACAATGTGAATATTTAAAATTTCCAATTTATTAGAAAAAGCAATATTAATTGGAAAAGCAGTTTAAAAATAGATTTCTTAAATAATCCATAAGGCAATGTAATAAAAACAATTGATAATTCTATCTAGTTCCTTTAAAGATTTTCCTGAAATGGAAAGATTCATCAATTAAAAATAACACAATTTGTGTTTTTCATATTGCATATGTGCAGGATTGTTAACATTAAATTAAATCATCTCTCAACTGAAAAAAAAAATAAGTGTCAGAATTTAGATTTATGTACGTAGTAACACTTCTTGGGGCTTCAGGGAACCTCTAACACAATATTTGAGCTGTTCTATGTTTCTCCTGGCTTTGTCACAAATTTTCTGGAGTTTGAGCTCCTTCATGAAAAAAAGATGTATGTGTGTCTCACTGAGGAAAGACTTGTACCAAAAACTATAGTATATCCTGACCTTTACTCATCCTTGTAAGAAAATACTGGAACAAAATGTGCATTTATATTATCAATATAACTATACATACGTTTTGAAAATCTATATTTGCTTGATATATTTTCATTTTACATCTTAATTTTGTGAATTTTTCTAATTTTATATTATTAAGCTGATGTTAGAATAATTGGTTAAGTTGTACTTTATTTGTTCTACTCAGATCAAATTACTTAAAGCAAAAGAGGATTAATAAACATATTATTTCATTCCCTCACCAAGTTCCAGATTTAGCTGTAAAATGAAAAAAAAAATTAAAAAAGTGAAACATAACAGAAGGAAGTTTTCAAACACTTTTCAGGACGAATAGGGAGCAAAAATAGAATTATGAAGTCTTTAAGAAAAACATGTCTTCTACAATTCTTCATTCAAACCCTTGCCATTCATTGACATTTTTGAAGTTTTTATTTTACAATTTATAAGTAGAAAAAAGTCAAATCTCAGGAATTTAGTTCATGGGTTTTGCAAAAGGCTAAATTCTCAGAATACTAAAACCACAGATAATACAATTTCTAATACACACATACACACACACACTTCAGTCTTAATTTTCATGCTCCTATGTGCTAGAAATAAAAAGAGATTCCTTCAAAATTATTGGACATGGGGCTTTGCTTTGGTGGAGGATTTAGATAAAACTTGGGCTATATCTGTTCATCATTCTAATAAAAGGCTTTTCAAATACATTTTAAAAGAACATAGTCACTATCATTAAAAACTATGTCATTTGACTAATTCAGACTAACTCAACACATTTCCTGAGAGGGAACTCAACTTTGAATTCTTCAGAGCATGAAACACTGACGCTGCACAGAAGACCAGGTGATTTTAATTGATTAACTTCTAGACTCATGTATAAGATATTATAAAGTTAACAAAGAAACTGTCTTCCATTAAGAGGTCTCTTCTTTATGTCAATTTCCCTTGAGATTACACAAATACATGAGAGTCTACTGAAGAAATACCTTTAATATCTTTTGAATCAGAGTCTCATAAGAGAAAGATTTGATTGTTTTATTTACAAATTATAACACCCACTCATGATGATGCTGCTAAAATATTGGTTAGATTCAGGTCAGAGTACATAAAGAATAAGTCTTAGGATATAGAAGGGAAAATGAATAAACTGCAGATAATTGAGAAGGAAGAATATTGACCTAGCTATGTCTTTATGGATGATATTATACATCAACATGGTACCTTTATTAAAATTTTTGAATATCATAAGTTACTACAAAATAATACATTGCTTAGCAATTAAGTTATTATCGATTGACCCAGACACTTTCCACAACTGTTGGAAGATTAGATGAGAAAAGCACTTTATCTAAATTATCTCCTTACAGTCATGGCATTAGATATCCAATCTAAACATGATTAGAGTGATGATGGTAACAATAATAATACCAATAATAATAGTAATAATAATATAGGGAGCATACAACAAAACCGAAAAACATTGCCTTATATTTAATACGACAAAGTATTGATGGTAGTTTTCTTGTCTGCTTAAGAACTTTTAAGTTTCCTTTGCACCTCTGGGGGGAAATGTGAGGAGGGGAGAATCCAGCAACTTGTAACACAAGTATAATTTTTAACGAAGTTATGATTCATTGGGACTATAGGAAAGAATGGAAAGTTTATATCAAAACTCTCATTTCTTTTCATCATTGTAGTGTGGGGGGCGGAGCCAAGATGGCGGAGTGAAAGCAATGACTCACCTAAGCTCCTGGACAAACTCCTCTGGATACCTCTGAAAAGAGAATCTGACCAAACTTTGGAGGTGCAGAATCCAGTGGGTGACAGACTTTGACAGATTCGGAGCCCAGGTTAGACTGGAAGGTCCACGGGAAGGATCTGTTCCATGGGGGTGAGCCCCTCATTGGGTCAGAAGGGACCTGAGAAGCCTGAGAGTGGCGGGTGGAACCAGCGGAGCAGGAGACCAGCCAAACCCAGCCGGTGAGAGCCGCTGAGCGCCAGATATCAGCGCAGCAGCCCTTGAAACCTTCAGCCTGAAGACTAAACTTCAGTAAGTCACCTACTTGAACTTCCGGGAGCCAGGATGGTGGAGTGATCAGTAAATACTCTCTCCTTCCCGCTGATGACAGTGAAAGAACCATAAAATATTTCCCCAGAAAAATCCTGGATCTGTGGGAACAGCAGAAGGGGGCAAATAGTCTCATAACACCAGAGGCTAGGAAAATAGCAAAGGGGGATTCTTCCTACTGTGGCGGAGGTGATCCAGAAGGACAGAGGACCCAGGGCAGAGAAAATTCGCACCAAGACCCAGGCAAGTCTCAGCACCAGGAGAGGAGACCCAGGAGGGGTGGGAACACGCATTAGCATCTAGGCGTGCCTCAGCCCTCCAGAGGAAAAGGGAAGACAATAGGGAAGCTGGGATCACCATCCCCAGAGCTTACCTTTGCCTCAGTTCAGCTGAGGAGAGCTCCTGTGACCAGACCACCCCTCCCACACACTTAACAAGTTAACCCTAGGGTTGATCTGGGAAACAAAAAACAAAAACCTGCTTTTAGCTTTTTCACACATCAGCTCAACACAAAGTTCTGTACCTTCTGACTGAAAGAACCCCAAGCTACAACACTCAGCCAACATCATGAATAGGAAAAAGCAGAAGGGAGAAAAAACCATAGAATCTTTCTATGGGGTAAGGACCAAAACACAAACACCAAAGAGGTCAGAGCTGAGACTGTACTTCCATCTGAAACTTCAGAAGGGACTATGAATTTCTTGCAAGCACAACTAGCTTACCTGGAACAGCTGAAGAAGGGAATAGAAGAAAACCTGGCCAATGATTTTAAAATTATAAAAAAAGAATTCACTGATGAGAACATCACTTTGAAAAGGAAAATTGAACAAATGGAAAAGGAAGTTCAAAAGTTAACTGGAGAAAATAATTCCCTAAAAGGAAGAGCTAATCAAACGGAAAAGGAAACCCAAAACCTAATTGGGAAAATTGATCAAATGGAAAAG